>NC_052048.2:73988576-74128576 GCF_903992535.2 Arvicola amphibius | reverse complement strand
AGAAGGGATAAGAACAGACATGGCCTCTGACCGTTCATGTAGGGGCCAGTTTTTGGGAGCTTAGTTTAAGCAAGTGCTAACCCCTTCTCTGGGGAGGGGATCATTAGCAACCTCATGTGCTTTTCAGTTAGTTCCATGATTGCTTGCGGAGACTGGATGGAAGGGGGTCAAGCAATTGGCAAGGGGCCCAGGGGACAGTTAGAGTTATTCAGACAAGGTTGGACCTGGTGTGAAAAAGTGTCCATGGTGAAGACAATGAGAAAACAGGTCCAGGAGACTGCACGGTAGAGTCGGCAGAATTTTGGAAACAATTAGATGCTCCAGAGGGTAAGAGGGATAATAGAGTGCATTTTGGGGATTTCTGGGTGAAAACACCCAGATCTCCCTGTTTGATGGTAAAGGAAACAAATGGAAGGGAGACAGCTGCAGAAAAAGTCAAGGCAAATGCCTTGGGGTGAGAGTGGAAGTGACAGAGTTATCGTCCTTCACACCCTCCTCCATGTGGTGTTCCTGTTGTGCAGTCAGAATGGTTCGGAAGATCAGTGGGCGGGCTCTGTCTCTCTCTCTCTGTCTCTGTCTCTGTCTCTGTCTCTGTCTCTGTCTCTGTCTCTCTCTCTCTCTCTGTCTCTCTGTCTCTCTCTCTGTTTACTGTTCACCTTCTTTCCTCTTGTTTCTGCACCTTTCTTTTTCCCTCCTTCTCTCCTTCTGTTTTTTTTCTTCCTGCTAAGAGTCACAACCCGGGCTTTGTGCATGCTGAGCCAAGTGCTGCACGTCTATCCTCTGGGCCATTCTTGCTGTCCAAATGTTTGTTCACGTCTTCAGCATGATTCTTCTGTGTTCCTGTCTCTCCTAAGCACATATCCACCCCCTCCCCAGTTTCTCTGGTGAGTTCCCTTATGTTTTTACTCTTATTCCTGAGCAAAGAAACCCTGGTGCTTCAATTTCTCGGTGTGCCTCGCTACTATTAATGGGCAGGTGGGTCCTGCTAATGTTTACTCTCATCAGGAACTCAGTTATGCCCTTATTTGAGTGTGGTATGCTTTAAAATCACCACAAAATATCTATCATCACAGTGTTTTTTTCTTTTCAGTCTCTAGGTTGAACATGAAAGAGAATTCAAACTTTAGGGGTTATGTGACTTTCGTCACACATTGTGAACGATATTATGGTCTGAGACATAGTTGCCTGTGTTGCATATATATGAACATATAAATGAGATCTGTTTTTCCCCTGGGAGATATGTAAAGATAGGGGTCTTTCCATCCCTGTGCTGTTTGGCTCATTTTGTTTGGGCACATGGCAGCGGAGACAGGATGTTTGTGACAGGACCTGCTAATGACAGTGAAGCTGTTGGAGGGAGAACAGCCTTTTACTCAAGTGACAGGCTTTCTTAAGTCACTCTGGTTAGGATTTTGTTGTATTTTTGATGTTTTATTAACATATTAACTATACAGAACAATGGGTTTATTATGACATTTCATTTGTGTACCTAATTTACATTGATCTTACTCAGTCCCGTTAGCCTTTTATGTTTCTTTCCCGTTTCTGTTGATTCCCTTCCTCTTTCTAACTCAGCCTCCCCTTCTATATCTAGGATGCGTGTGTGTACCAAGGAAGTTTGCAGAGTTGCTGACAAGAGCATGTGTGAGGATTTGCTACAGAAGCATGGCGCCTTATCAGTGGTCACGTCACTGAAGAGAGTATCTTTCTTTGCCCCAACTATTAGCTGCATATAGGTGCTCAGGGATGGGTCGGGACTTAGATGTCCCTTTTTCCACCATGACAGGCAGCTGACAGGTCCAATTTTGAGCAGGAAATCAAAGCCGCTACAAGTTCGAGAGTGCAAAAGCTATACCATGCCTCAAAGTCAATATTCTATACTACCTTCTCTTCCCCCACCTCCTAGATTCTTTCTAACCCTTCTATGACCTCCCTGGTCCTTGGAGGAGGTGATCTAGATTTCTCATTTATGGCCGCCTATTCAATAGTCATTAATTCTCAGTACTTTGACCAGTTATGAGTCTCTGCAGATACCAGTCTTTGATCAGATACTGGCAGCAACATTAATGGATGACCCATTGACTTTTGACCAAGTTTAAAATACCATTCATGAATTCCCTCCTGGAGAGCAGGCCCCAAGTCCCATCATAAAGCAGTTGGTTACCCCCGAAGCAGTCTCTCCACCATTGCAGCAGTGAGCACATCTTGCCTGGCCAGTTGACACTTTAGTACCCAGGGTCCACTACTAAGTAAGATGGTTGCTGACAGTTGTCCCCACCCCAAAGCCTGCATAGCATCTTTTGGTACCCTGAGGGCTCGCCAGCAGGGACAAAGTTTTTAATACTGTTCTAGCTCGATTTCTCTATGATATATGTTCAGAAAGAGTGATATTGTCCTTGTCAGTCTCACGATATAGTTTTGGTGGGCAATGGACAGCTGTGGCAGTTTTCTATATTGTTTTGGGGACCTCAGTTCTCTTTAAGCAAATGATTTGTCTGGAGAGGTCACACAGTGCTGGTACTGAAGGCAGGAACTTCAACGTGAACCATGGAGAAATGTTGCTTTATGTCTGGATCTTTAGGCTCACAGTCATCTATATTTTTATTTATACCTCCCAAGACTAGCCACCCAAGGATGGCACTGCCCTCAGTAGGCTGGGCCCTTCCATATCAATCATTAATCAAGAAAACAACATATAGGTTTGCCACATGCTGAGCTGATGGAGGCATTTTCACAACTGAGGTTTTCTCTTTTTGAATAGCTTGAGCTTGTGTCAAGTTGGCTTAAAACTAACCATAACAATATGACGAAATCACAGTTTCAGTTTAGGAAAAAATTGATAGTTCTTACAAAGTTTAACTAAAACAAATACATTTAGCAATCTAGTAATTCTAGTAGTGGAGATCTTGTAAAGAATAAAGAAAATAGAAGCCTACGTAGAGACTTGTCCTCAAATATTTATAGATGTGAACTAGGAAAAATGACCTGAATATTCATCAAACATTGAATGGATGAAGAAAATACATCAGACCAAGCAATAGAATATGTTTCAACAATGAAAAGTAACAAAATACTAAGACTTGTCATAACATGAATGAACATTTAAAAATTAAGATAAATGAAAGAAGACAGAGTACTGCATGAGTTGTGTGCATTAAATAATCATGTGATGCAAATTTACAAACACAAAGCATATCAGAGGTTATTTTTACTTGGCATTTGGATAAGAGGTTACTGGTTGAAAACTGGAAAACAATTGGAACTTCCTAAAACCTGGCACTTTATCAATGGAGATAACCCTTTGCCTAACTTTTGGAATGGGAAGGTTTTCCCTGCATGAGTCTATCGTGGAAGTATGTGACTGTAAGCATCTTTGCTTTATAGGAATTTATAGCTAAGAGTTTGTCTAGAGTACAGACACTGGGAACAGTGTTGGAAATGTAAGCAAACAGGGCATGTTAGAAGTTGAAGCACGGACTTTTTTCACTATCAGCTAGCTGGTGTTAAGCTCACGGAGCCCAGAAGTGCAATGTTATGTTGGGGTGTATAACAGATCCCCCAGGGGCTCACAAGTTCTAACACTTGGTCCCAACAGGAGATGCTGCTTTGAAAGACTGTAGAACCTTTGGTAAGTTGATCATTGAGAAACGTGGATCATTTTAAGCTGACATTAATGGCTCCGATACAACCCATTTCTGACTTAATTTTTCTCTTTGCTTTTTGGTCCTCTGATGTATTAATAGGACCTGCTGTGTTCTGGAGTCTCCATCTCCAACCTTCAAAGTAATTCAAGCATCCCTTCATGTTCTGAGCACTTTCCAGAGTCATCCCTGTTATTTCTCTGGTCTGTAGAGGTTTGTCTTACTAAAAAGTCTCTAGCCCACCATGGATCATGGGAGGAGCCCGGAACCCACATCATTTCTTTCTGTTGGAAATCAGAATCTAATGCTGGTTATTGAGCCTCATCACAACAATGAAGGTGTTAGGCTACACATAAAGACGAAGAATCTTTTTCCAGATTCCAGAATCTTCTTTCCCAAATCTATACCTCTATGTTTTTTTCTTGTCTCTCTGCTCTCCTTTGCTCTCTATGAGTGCTTAGGCTAGACCCAGATCTCTATTACTATAGTTTTATAGCAGCCAAGCCTTTTCCTTATGTGACCCGAGGAAAAAAGCAATTGGTGTGGGTGACGGAATGTCTTCAGAGTGGCAAGCTCTCTGAAATGCTGCAAATGAGCAATTACAGTAATAAGTTGCAGCAGCATGGTCCCTTCTGTGTTTTTCGGCAGAGTAAATCCACCATTTGCATCTCTGACCTTGAAACCTTTGTGCCACGGCTTTGCGTAATTAGCAAAGTCTAAAAGTGTATTCAGGTCACATCTGCACTGAATTGTTTTATTTATGTGGATTGATTGCGGATTATGACACAGCATGCTGACTTACCCACAGTAAGTGGAGTGAGGACTCGTAAGGACAAACACTTAACCAGCTGCACCAAAGGTCAAAAAGACAGCAGAATGAGCTATTACTACTTCATAATGCAGACCCTGAGCAGGAGATTTTATTAAACCATAAAGAACATCTGTATCATTTTAAGAGTGAAATTTCAGGGGCATTAGACACTGGTTGCATAATGAATTCTGCATATAGTCCCCATTAAACTCTGTTGCCTGCCATGGCTCCCTGAGGGGTTATTTACTATACTCCTTACCTGGAAGTGCTTCAAAACTTCCTCTGCATTTCTGTAAGGACTAGTAAAACTTAAAATCTTTAGGTTAGGTTCTGTCTTAAAGTGATATAGAAAATTCTTATGAAATACTAAAGAAACTTACCTTCCAATAATTTTACCTATTTATAAATATATGAGTATTTATTTACATATGACTATTTTGTCTGCATGTTTGTCTGTGTACCACATGCATATCTGGTGCCCGAGGAGGTCAGAAGAAGACACTGAATTACCCGGGACAGGAGTTACAGTGAGCCACCCTGTGGGTATTTGAAATGGAACCATGGTTTCTTGTATGAGCAGTAAATGTTCTTAACCACTGAGCCGATTGCTCCAGTCTTCAACATTTTTTGAATGATTAAATTTTGTTTTAGAATGTATGTTGGGGCTTAGGAGAGGAGATAGCTCAGTTACTAACTGCTTACTGGGCAATCTCAGAGACCTAAGTTCAGTTTCATGAGCTACACAAAAAGCTCTAGCCTTGCCGTGCTAGATATGGTGTGGCTTTCAATGCCAGCACCAGCAATGGGGAGCCAGAGGACTTACGGGCCCACTGGCAGCCTAGCCTATTTGATGAGGTTCATGGCGGTAAGAGATTCCATTAAAAAAAAAATCCAAATTGTACTGTAGTTGAAAAATGACACCTTAAGTGGTCCTCTGGTCTCCACACACATTTGCACACATGTATAACCCACACATGAGCACTTACACACAAAATAGCACATATATCAATACACACACAGAGACAATTTTCAATTTTGTATCACATCCCATAATATAGCCATGCTTGTTTCAACAAATAAATATCACTCGCTGATTTTCTTGTGACTTGTGACCTACCTTAGTTCAAGATGAGATGCTAGAACTTTCTTTCTCTTCCCTCCCTCCCACTCTCCCTTCCTCCCTCCCTCCCTCCTTTCTTTTTTCTTTCCTTTCTTTTTTTTTATTTGAGGCAGGGTTTTCTGTGTAACAGTCCTGACTGTCTTGGAACTCACTCTGTAATCAGGTTGGCCTTGAACTCAGAAAGATCTGCCTGCCTCTACCTCTACAGTGCTGGTATTAAAGGTGTGCGCCACTACTACCCAGTGAGATGCTAGGATCTTAGAAGACACAGACTTCCACATATTTTTGTAAATATTTCTGATGTGGCCAAACTGAAAATCCAGGTCATACACGATGTGTCTTCATTGCTGTCTGACTTTAAAGTCCTCTTGACCTCTAAATGAACAATTCCACTTGAGAGAGTGGGAACTGAACCCTAAACACTGGACTATATTGTCTAAAAGTAATTTGAGTCTTTAAGGTTGCAGACATAAAGAGAAAACAGAAAAGCATTGTGAAGACATCTGTTGTAATTCTTGTCAGTGAGGTGCTAGGCATGGATGTGTTGATTTCTCTCTCATCCTGCCTTCAGACTTCCTGCCATGGACACCCTTGAACTTCTGCTTTATCTGTCTAGCAGGTGCCTGGCCTGCTGCTGTTAAACCTTGGCCTTGGACCCTTCCACTGTCAGTCCCCTGTTGTTCCGTGGTCTCTGCTCAGAATTCTCTGCCACTTAGTTTTCTCATCTTAACAGCTTAGCCCGTGATGGTAAAAGTAGGTAAGAGGAAATCATTTGAGAGAAGCCTTTGGTCAAGCTTCATGCTGCAAGACCAGGGAAGATAGCATAGAAAAAGGATGTTGGATACATCATAACATTACATCAGCACCAGTCTTAACCACTGAAGCTTGTGTGTTGGGTCAGGAACAGGTGGCCTCTTTAGCACTAGCTAAAGCAATCCCTCTGCTACTATACCAGAGGAAGCCATCCTCCCTAGGAGTAAATGATTGTAGGGTCATCTAGAGTTTACCAAGGTTTGTGATGGAAGAAAGTCTGGTATATACTTCTGCACCAGCACATCAGTTGGGTGCTGTGTTTTCAGTAGCCTAGGAAATGAGTAGTGATCGCTGCGAAGCTTTCTTAAGATATTCATGAAGCGCTTCAGATGCCTGTGAAGGTTGTCTGGCTAGCTGTTTGACTGACAGCCATTTTGCTCAAGGCAGTGAGACAGAAAAAGAGTCCAATAACTGCTAATTAATGAGTCAACTTGACCATCCCCAAAGTCTTTGCTTGTTAGAATAATTAACACCAGTACTTTCAATAAAAACTGAAAGCACTTATCATTAATACTGATGGTGACTCGAGCAGATTTTAACAGTACTTTAAAAGTGTTGCACACCTCACTCTAGGGAGAGGTGGGTCTTATATAGGCTACAAAGTTGAAAGGAAAACCTAGGGCCGCAGCTCTGTTTGAAAGCAGTAGGCTTTATTTTTAGAGCAGTTTTAAATCACCAGGAAGGCTTTCACACAATCAGTCTCTGCCACTCCACAGATAACCCGGCCATCTATACCCCAACCTGAAGAGTGCATTTGCCGTAATCAGTGAACCTGTTTTCAGATGCTGTTATCAACCAAAGCCAACTCATTGTCACTCCTGTCTATTTTTTGGATTTTGATGAATGTATAAGGACATATATCCATTATTAAAGTATACAAGATCATTTCAGTGCCACTAATTGTCATGTAGTTTGAGATATTTCCTTTCTGGAACAAATAATTTATATTTCTTGTGGGACCTAAAACTGCTTCCTCAAGTCCATTTAGCTTTAAGTGATTGGTGTAACTGAACATTGCATGTTATCTTTCTGACAGATGTTTTTAGCTACAGGTATATATTTCATGATTAGATCTAATTAGACTGAAGAGAGGGAGAATGTACGCCTAATGAAGAGCCTGCCTCCAACTTGCTTAGTGTGGGAACTCCTCTGTCTATGTTTTGCTTTTATTGGTTAATGAATAAAGCTGTTTCTGCCAGTGGCTTTTCAGAATAGGGCAAGTCAGCAGTTCCAAGCAGATAGAGGAGGAGAGAGAAGGCGGAGTTAATAAGAAGCCATGTAGCCGTCCCCAGGAGACAGATGCCTCCACTGGAGCCTACTAAAACTTTACCAGTAGGGCATGACCTCATGGTGATACGCAGATTAATAGAGATGAGTTAGTTTATGATATAAGAGCTAGCTAAAAATATGCTCAAGCTGTTGACCAAACAGCATTTCAAATAATATAGTTTCTGTGTGATTATTTGGGGTTGGAGTGGCCAGGAATGAACAAGCAGTCTCCGACAACACATATGAACCAACTGGCTTGCATCCCCATCTATCAGTGGTGACCTTCGTCTTTGAGAACAGGTACACGATGAAGTCCATGCTGAGGAAACAAGACGAGAATGAAGGAAAGCCCCCTAGTCATTGATTCTGATCAAGCCATATGTAGAGCTTCTGCAAATTCTGAGACATTTGAAAAGAAGAAATTAATGTTGGGTTTTTGGAGTCTCGCTTCTATCTTGGTCAGTCCATATAATCTTACAGGTATCAAAATTTCTTTTGTAGATGTTTAATAAAGATGTTTTGTAGACTGTTTAATAAAGATGTTTTGGTAGAATGATACCACATACTCCTGGAAAAATTGTCTTGTTTCTTTAAAAGAAAAATAAACATATATTTCTCATGGACTAATGGAAAGGGGAATACATACACATCTGCCAGGAGAGGGGGACTCTGAACAGGTTTTTAATTTTACTCACATTATCAACAGGCTATTGTTAACTCCATTTAACAGATAGACTGTAAATAAAATACTCCAGAATACAGAGTTGACACACACCAGTTTGGATGACTTGTGTCTAGTTCTCATTAAAGTTGGTGTCCTTCATATTATGAGTTGCTCTAAGCTTAATTCTTTCTGGTAATACTTTCATAAAAATGGCATTTGTGCTAATTAAGAAGATTAGCCAAAAATTCTAACAGCATGGGTAAAGACACAGAGATGTAATAAATACTTTAGTGTTCTGGGAGTGCAGAGTGATGCTGGAACAGCTGTTACTGGGAGGCAAGGGAAGGAAGACAAGCATCTGGATGTGGAGGGAAAAAGGGGAGTCTAGCTGGACCAGAGACACTGCCTCATGGGTGGGAAATAAGTTTCTATACTGGAGCCTGCTAGAATGGAGGTGATGTTCATATTTTTAGTAGAATGTAAATCTGACAGGTGTGTACAGAACTTAGAGGGGTCGTGGTGGAAGGAAGGGGCTTTCCCTGTGCTCTTTTCTTGCTTTCAAATTCTATTACTTCCATTTCTGACTACAGCTCCTTTACTTTCTTTCTGTATTGTCCAACATTATCTCTGCTATAGATCAAATATCTATCTATCTATCTATCTATCTATCTATCTATCTATCTATCATCTATCTATCTATCTATCTATCTATCTATCTATCTATCTATCTATCTATCATCATCTATCTCTATCTATCTATCTATCTATCTATCTATCTATCTATCTATCTATCTATCTATCTCTATCACCTACCCATCTTCTGTCTCTCTATTATCTGTCTGTCTAATCTATCAACAAGTTATGTACCTATGTTTCTAATGGGCAAATGAAAATTTGTATATTACATATATATATATATATGTATATGTATATATATGTGCATTGTGCGTCAAAGTCAAACTAATTAACACTAACATTACCCTCTCTATGTATCTATTCTCTTAGCAGCTTTTAAGTCTATACGCTGCTGTTTTCGACTGGTCACATCAAAGACTGAACATTTGACTTTCTTCCAACTGAAATTTTGTGTTCTTTGGTCATCTTCTCAATCCCACTACTATCCAGTCTATGGTTACCACCATGCTATTCCATGTTCCAATGAGTTTCTTTATGCACACCTTGCACCTGAGGCCATATGCTACTTTTCTTTCCATGTCTGGATAATTTCACTTTGCATAGTATTCCATGTTCACTCAAATTGCCACACATGGGAATCAACCTATTTATCTTCCTTCTTTTCTTTTGTAGTGAATGGCTGATGCTCTACCCATTAAGCTATGGCCCATTGCTCTCTCTTGCTGTTTCACGTGTGCTTACTGCATCTGTTTTGACTTTATTCAACCTATTTCACACAAAAACAACCCAGGGACATCTGATCCCTGTGTTTCTGTAAGAGTTATTGGCAGGCCTCTGTCATCATGAAGTTTAGGAAGAGACTATTTACTAGGATAGACTACAAATATTATAGAAATCTTTCCACTCAGAAGAATGGTTTATTCATTGTCATCAATAACCAAATACTCTGCCACTTTCTGTTGGCTTGGTGGCTGCAATTGCAGGGTATGAAAGCGATCCTCAACTTGAAGTTCAGCTGCTGCTGTTTGTTACTTCTGTCTTGCTCACAGTTGGGTTCATGGCACTTTCACGTGTTCCTACATTTTACCCTTGCAGTAAGCCTGGGAAGAGGCCGTGGAGGTTTGCACAGCCTTCTCTTACATTTGAGGAGACTGAGCTCAGGTTCACCACTTCACCTAAATCCTCAGAGCTGGAGAATGACTTGGAGTATTAGAACCCTAATTCTTTGCTCTCAGTCTAGTATTGTTTTTTGGTGCTTATGTACACATTGAAGATTATTAATTTTTCCAACAAATAAAGTTACACGCAAAACAATATAAAAGGCTGAATTGTGTTTCTCTGTATATGTGCACAGCATAAGAATACTTTATCCATTCATCCTTTTATGAATCCATAGGTTATTTGTTTGCCTTATCTACTTTGAATAGTGTTCCTTGAACATTGGTGTCTGAAATATTTTTTTTTTAACATATAGCTGTCATCTTGGTTGGCTTCATGTGCAGAGCTGAGATGACTGATTCCTGTGGGGTTCCTGAGATTGAACACGAGTCTCCAGGCTTGGGTGGAAAGCACCTTACCCCTGAGTCAGCTCTTCAGTCCAGGAGATCTAGTTCTAAGTTTCTGTGGACCGTTCACACTGTTTTCAGCTGTGTCTGTGATATTGTCTCCAACACAGGAGGCTCCTCTTTTCTCTACATCCACCTGACTCTTGCTGCCTTTTAGATAAAATCCTTCCTAAAAATTTCAACCTTATAGTTCATTGTGGTTCTGATGTTCATGTCCTTCATTTTCAGTGCTGTTTAGCCACTTTTATATTTTACTTTTTTGTAGTGGTCAACTATTTTAATGTTCTTTAAGAATTGTCTATTTAGACCCTTTGCCCACTTTTCAACAGTCTGAATTATTCTCTTATTATTGAGTTGGGTTCTTCACATATTTTGGAGATTAAGCCAAATTGTGTAGTTTGCAAACCTTTTCTTCCATTTCACAATTTTTCTTAAATTCTTCAATTTTCTCCAGTCTCATTTTCTTTTTTTAACCTAATCCCATTGTAATCTCATTGTCTAGTTCTATAGCTTTTGCTCATGCTTTTTGGTTCCTATCTGAAAATAAGACAAAAAATGAAACAAGCAAACAAATAAACAAACAACAAACACCTGTGCAGACTAATGATATGTAAATTCCCTCTTATATCCGTTTCTAGAAGTTTTCAGTTCCAGGTACCAGACGTTTAACTCTTTATTCCATTTTGAGTTGATTTTGTGAATTTTGTGAAATGGGGTTTATTTTTATTTTTCTGTGGAGCACACAAATCATTGCCAATCTTGTCTGCTCTGTTCCTTGTAGAACCAGAATCCACTTTCCTACCTTACCCCCTCAGGTTGACATCTCCAAGGCAACCACTGACCACAAGCAAAGTGCAACAATCCTTTTCCTATGGTGCAAAAGACAGCATTTTCTTTAAAATTATTTCTTTAGATTCTTATTTTTATTTTACATGTAGTGTTTTGCCTGTATGTATGTCTGTGTCTGATGCCTAGAGATCATCAAAAGAAGGTGTCAGATCTCCTAGAACTAGAGTTACAGACAATTGTGAACCCTACTGTGGGTGCTCAGATAGAACCCGGTTCTTCTCTTGTAAGGAGTGCTTTTAACTGCTGAATCATCTCCCCAGCTCAAGTGACATTTTTCTTTTCTTTTTTAAAAAATTTTCATTTTATTGCTCAGTCATTACGAACCTGTAACTGTTCTCCTGAGATCTGACACAGTTGACACTGACAAGTTTTTCACTTGGCTCGGAGAGGTCCCGGGAAGGGATTGGCTCTTAGAGCTTCCCACTCTGCTGATTTTCCTAACATCACTTCCTCCTCCATTTATCTTCATCATCTCCCTCTGTTCATGGCTCTTTCCCCACTCAAAAGTGCCTCTGAGCGTCTGGAAGCTGTTTGTTTTGGTTCTATTTTATGTAGTTTGATGTTTTTGCTACATTTATTATGCTATATATGTACGTATTTCAATGTTGATGGCAGTTGGATGATGGCAAATTAGAGAGTCCATTTCAAAGATAAGAAGTTTTAAATCAGTCATAATTAGGTGTCTCCAAATATGCATGCTCTTCTTAAGTTGAATGCCATGTGGTGAAAAGGGCCCAGTCCTCTTCTGGTGAACTTTTAAAATGGGGTTTTGAAGACATTAATAATTAGGAACCCATCTATCTAATTAAAGGGACGATCAAGCGTTTATGATCAAGCCTATCACTGTTAAGCTCATTGTGTCCAGGTTTATAAAGAGCAGGGAATAGCCATTACGAGGGAATTAACGTAGCAAAATATAAATCTAGCAAGTAATTAGGCATCTGTCTGTTTATCAGTGCAGAATGTACTTTAATTTTTAATCAGAGCTTTTGTTCCAACTGTCAAAATAATGGCTTGTTTGCTATCTTCCACTGAAACCGACCTCCTAAAATGGGGTCTGGGGTATGCTTGTCCCACTGTGTCTTAGTTGCCTTCAAGATTGATTGTGTAACTCAACCACCTTAGTGAAAGGAACTAACAGTAACACTTTTCACTTGTATCTTTCCCATGTGCGATTCACAAAGTAGCTAAATCCATCTGTTTTAGCAGTGCATCCTACTTACAGGGAAATGAAAGAGAAATATTATGACAAACATATTGGAATTACTGTGAGAGAATGGCTTTTATACTTCCAAATACCAACAGAATCTCCAGAGAAACATCAGAACTCAAGAACCCAGTACAGAGCATGTTCTGTCTTGCACAACAGACATCTGCTATCTATCCTGATCCCAGTCATAAAGCTCATGAACAATATCTTTATAATTTAGAAGAAAACAGTGGTAACCTCGGAAAACATAAAAACATGTAATACTATACAGACTAAATAGATGGTATTTATGTATTGAGGAATATATATGTATATACAGATATGTACATGCATGCAATAACAAGAGAAAAAGAGGCCATGAATTTGGAACAAAAAGAGGGGTAAATTGGAGGGCTTAGAAGAAGGAGAGGAAAATGAGAAATGTTACAGTTATAATCTCTAGAAGAAAATATAAAAACAATTAAAAAGAAAAAAAGGATAATGTGAATTCAGATATATACCTCTGCATTCCTGTCAATCATTTCATAAAGATGACTGGCTACCATGCGTATGTAGGAAGCAGTCTGTGGGGCATTTGCTAAATTCCAGTATTATTTCAGAAAGCCCCAAATCTCAAATCTGAATCCTGACTCTCCAGGTTGCTAGTCATAAAGAATGACCATGTAGTTTTGGGCACCTCATCTTTGTTTTCCTTGTTGGTAAAGTGGGGGAACACCTGCCTAGTGATTTATCTTGGTTGCTTTGGTATGTTGATGATACAAAGCAAAATAAATTACTATGATATTAAGACAATTTTTTGAACTTCCTTCCTTCATTTCTTCTTGTTATTATTATTCATTCTTCTCTCATACAATGCATCCTGACTACAGCTTCCATTCCTTCCTCTCTTCCCCGTTACCACCACCTCCCCTGCTCCCCAGATCCAATCTCTCACATTGTCTTCCCCTCCCCATAAAAGAGCAGGCTTCCCAGGGACATCAACTGGACATGGTACAACAGGACATGATAATACCTATTTTGACACTTTCTGTGACATTTGAGTACTTACTTAAACATTAAAGGGCCTCATTGGCTAATGCAATGTAGACATGAGACCCATCCTACAGGGTTTTTCTGAAGAGTTTCCCTGCTTTAGGTAAAACTTCTTGGACATTTTAGGAATGTCATCACATTTATCGAAATGAATAAATCCAGCAAGACCCTTTGTTCCTAAGAACTAAAACAACCTCTTGTAAGTGAGATATAAAAGATGTGTGATGGCTAATCTTGGTTGTCACCTTGACTATTATCTGAAATCAACTTAAACCCAAGCTTTTGGGCATGGCTGTGAGGGCTTTCTTTAATCAGATTATTTGAAGCAAGAAGATCCACCCTAAATCTGAGCCATGTTTTCTTGTGGCAGCCCATATGCAAAGGACACATGAGAAGGAAACTTTGCCTTTCGCCTGCTTGCCCTCACTCTCACTGGTCAGTTCATCTGTCCCAATGCTGAGTCTTGCATCTATGGGGTTAGAACAGCTTCTTCAGGACTCCAATGTAGACTGAAGACCAGCAGCTCTCCAGAGATTCTCTTCAGCTCCAGCTCCAGAATGGCACTACAGAGACATCCAGCCTTGTGGACTGAACAACTGCCAGTCTTAGTCTTTCTGTAATCAGAGAGCCATTGATGGATTGCCTGGACCATGTTCTGTAAAGCAATCTAATACCACCCCTCCCCCCCATTCATTCTATCCATTTTGTTCCTTTGAGAACACTGACAGTAATACAAGACTCCAATACAAAAAGATTTGGAGAAAACAGACTCAGGAATAAGATTTATTTCTAAGTAACATAGAATGTTACTTGAACCATCAATAGATGTTAAGCCTGAAAAAGACTACTGTAAATAATGAGCCCACTAAGTCTTCCCTGGAGACTCATGAAGACCAAGGATGCTGTTTCTGTTCTTTGTTTTTTGTTCATTTTTTTAGGTGTAGGGGGCAGTATTTGACCCAGCAGGTAAGGAGGTCATTGCCATTTTAGTGCCGAAATGCAGTTCTTCTTTTTAAAACTAGACTTTGTACTTGGAGCAATGACGACTGTTGTAAAGCACTTTACAGGATACAAAGCTCTGAATTATCTTTCATGAAATATCATGAACTGATCTGAGCTATGTTGTCAAGAGCAAGGATGAGTTGTTTGTTCTTCTGGAGATTCAGAGCTGTGTCAGGAAGGGAAGAACCATGACTTCCTGACACCAGGCCAACTTCCCGGGTGTCACGCCACCTGGCCAGCTTTGCTCCATCGTCCAGGCTGTTGTCACTGTGGTGAGGGCTGAGGATGATGAAAAGTGCACTGTAGCCTGGTACCTTCCGTTGACAGTTGTGTGACTCCAGGACAGTCATCTTCCACTTGGGGCTTTGATGATAACACCTGTAAAAGGAAGAGGCTGGATATGCAATCAGCTGGATCCTGGCATGTTTTCTTATTGATTTTATCCTACAGGCTATGCTGTCGACACAGGAACCTCATCATCTTTGCAGGATGGCGGAAAGGTGCTGTGCTTTCAGGCATCTAGGCAATAATTCCCTGGATTAGACTAAGAACAGGTTCATTCTGAACCAAATTTCACTTTGGAATGAGTCATGTCAGCCAGATTTTCTTTTTGTGAGACTCAGAAAAGAGGAATCCACCATTCCTCCTCGTCCACCATTCCACTGTTTCCCGTGCACACTCAATACTGGTTTTTATGTGCAGAAGACACTTAGACATTTTTTTTTCTCAAAACATCATTGCAAAGTGATGTTGAGGGAGTGAGGGAGTGCTTTCAGTGTAGTGGTGATCACCACTCGGTCGGGTGTGAGAGGGAAAAGTGTCTTTTCTTGTTTCTGTCATTATCTGTGTGTCTGTGTGGTTGTACCCGGACTTGTTTTTTTTTTTTTTTTTTCATCAGTAAAATAAACATTGTGCCAGCTTCATGTGGAAATATTGATGATCTGGGGTAATGATGCTAATAAAATTCTAAGTATATTAATTAGAATTTAGTCTTCAAAAACAATTGATTTCTGAATCCTTTGGTTCTCCATGGACAAGCAAGTCATTTTCCAGCAAAGGAACATGACTTGGGAAAGTATTTGTAGTTTCCTTCTGTTTCAGATCTCCCAGCTGCTTTGCTTCTGCTCTGTTCTGTACAGGAGTGTTTTACCTCACTGCACATGGCCGAGCACTCCAACTGGGACTAATGTGGCCACGCACACCCCTTACCAAGTGGTAGTAGCTTCCTAGTCTTCATTAGCCGCTAATGTGTGCATTCAGTTGAGAGGAGCCTATACACCAAGGGCAATCATTTTATTTTCCTTCTGCAAAAAATGCTTAGTACAACAAGGTTTATAAACACGTGCTAAAAACATTGGTCCACAAGGTATGTGTGGTTGTGGATGGGAGAATGGGTATCTTTAGCACCTTGAGAAATGAAGCCAGAAGTTCCATTGAGGCCATAGAAGACAAGTGGATATGAGAACATCCAGGAAAATAGTGAGTCTAGAGCAGAGGCTGGAAAACCTCAGTAAACTAGATGATAAATATTTTAGGCTGTTGACTTAATATGTCTCTTTAACATTGACTCAACTCTGTCATTTATAGAAAAGCAAGCATACAACCTGTTTAAGTGATGCAGCATTAATGCATCATGGTAACATTCCCTGGGGTTGAATTTTATGTTCTCTTCTTTTTCAACGTAAAAGAATCAAATATCCTTAGCTCACTTGCACACAATCAGGAGCCAGCAGCAATTTGCAGACCTCTATAGAGCTGCACGCATCAAGTTGCAAATTACAGAACACTGAGCAAGATAGGATGTCAAAACTTCAGGACAACAGCCACTGGGTTGTCCTGAGCTCTTCGCCTGTCAGTTTGACATGCCCTGCCTCTCAGAAAATGGAGCTATACTTTATTTCAAGGTACCAGTTAATCCTCGAGTGCAGCCTGAGGCCATCAGGACTTGTCCAAAGACATGAAGGAGAAGGACAGTGCTGACAGATGGTGGTTTGGGTAGGTCCTCACCTACTTTTTCTATTATTTTTCAACTATTTCTCCTTAGAACTACCAGTCACCTTGTCCCTGCTGATTTAAGTCCTTTCCTTTCAGGACATGCTTCCGTAGCTTCCTGGTGTCCTACTCAATGGCTGAACTTGGCTTTTTACAAAAGCCTGATTTTAAGACCAAGGTCCTCCCAACTCCCCTCAGGTCCAGGAAGGTGATCAACCACGCTGAGAAGGCTCCCACAGAGCCCGTCCATGCAGAAGAATCAAAGCCCAGTGCCATTGTCCTTGGCTTCTCAGTCAGCCTCCACCATCAGCCACACTCAGGGAGTCCAGTTTGGTCGCATGTTCCATCAGTCCCATTCCAATTGGAGTTGGTGATCTCCCGTTAGTTCTGTCCCACCGTCTCCTGACTTTCTTTCTCATGTTCTCCCTCCTTCTGCTCCTCATCAGGACCTTGGGAGCTCAGTCCGGTGCTCCAATGTGGGGCTCAGTCATTTTCTTCATCTATCGCCCTGATGGCTCCTTGGCCTTGGGAGGGAAGGAGAGGGGGTATGGGTGGAGGGGAGGGGAGGGAAGGGGGAGGAGGAGAGGAGGAGATGGAAATTTTTAAATATAAAAAAATAAACCATACTAAAAAAAGCCTGATTTTCTCTACAAGGAGATTTTGTGAAGGTGGGTGTACCCTGGACTTCATATAATGAGATTAAGTCAGTGGAGTGAAGCCCAGCTTCAGAGAAGATGGTCCCACTCAGGGTGGATGCTGTGTGGGAAACTCTTCTCCGAACATACTCTAAGTTCTGTTATACATCCCTCATTAACTAATCCCTCTTGGGAAATCTCTGCTTTTCTCTGCCCTCCCTCCTTCCCTTCCTCAATATTGTATCTGGATAAATAGAAGATCCACTATGTACTAGCTAAATGACGTAGGATATATTTTCTGAATTTTGCCTGAAACACACACACACACACACACACACACACACACACACACACACACCCCTGTACACCTGTATGTATATATAGTTTTATTTTTAAGGTATATTTTATGTTTTAATTATGTGTTTAAATGTGAAGTGCATGGTGTCTTCAGCAATAGAGACATACTTTATACTTCTCGGAGGCAACCAAGGGCAAAAGCTATAATGTTTTGGGAGTCTCTTGGACAACACTGACCGACAATTCAAGAGAGAAATTCTCATGTGTGGTGTTGTGGTGTTTATTAGATGGCCTTTGGCTTTTGGAAGGATCATTGGAAACTCAGATGAAAAAATTTCATTTAAAACATATATATGTGTATATATGTTAACAAGGACAATGGCAATGAACGTGATCTCTACAGCATGGACGGGCTCACTGTGAGCCTTGTCAGTTTGGTTGCTCACCTTCCTGGACTTAGGGGGAGCTGGGAGGACCTTGGATTTAACATAGTGAAGGGAACCCTGATGGCTCTTTGTCTTGGAGAGGGGTGGAGTAGGGGTATGGGTGGAGGGGAAGGGAGAGAAGGGGGAGGAGGAGGGAAGGAGATGGAAATCTTGAATAAAAAAAAACATTAAAAAATATATATTTATTTATACACAGACTTACATATACTATATGTTTCTTAGGTAGCTAGTTAACACTTTGATTCCTTATGGCTTTTTCAGACATGATTGTTTGCCTGTATGTATATATGTGTGCTATGCATGTATTGTCCCTAGGGTCCAAAAGAGGGCAAGTGGTCCTCAGGAACTGGAGTTAGACATTATGAACTGGAAATCAAGCCTGGGTCCTCTGGAAGAATATCCAGCACTGTTAAGCACTTGGCCATAACTTAAGCACCTGAAAAAATTTTTATTAACAGGTAAAATATTTCTACTAATATTTTTATAAGACAAGGAAATCCACTTTAGAAAGCTTTCTCAAAGTTCTATAAATGAATCCTCACTAAATCCTTAAATGAGGAATTCTTCTCACATAGCTCAGGAATGGATTAGTTTTCCTTGACTCTGTTAATGCAATGACTCTTGGTCACTTAAATGCTAGAACTCCAGTGCCCCATTTTGATTAGAAGAAGGCAGAAGAATGGCACTGAGAGAGTCATGGGGAGGGGGCAGAAGTTTCCTTCCCAGCTTCTATAGAAGGTCAGACAACTGGCGATTTTATTAGAGCAGTCAAGCAGCTAGTTGAACTAATTGCTTCCCTGAAATGACTTTCTTTGACTGAATACACTAGGTGTTAGAGTCTGGAGGGCTAATCTCACATTACTTGCCTGACCAAATAACATCCCAAGCCACAGGCAATGTAGTCTAGAGCAAAACAGAAACAATTAGGCAGTGCCCTAGGAGATCTTTTATGTGGACCTTGCCTCTCCTGTGCCAGTGACAGATTTTGAAAACAGACCCTGTAGAGGATTGTCTAGGATTGTCTAGTTAATATAGAAAGAATATTTTCTTCTTTTGTCAAAGCAACAGAGGACCTTCAATTACAGGACTTCAAATACTTGCTCATCATAAGAAAAAAAGTGATATGAAAACAACAAAATCACCAAATGGGAAGAGGAAGAAGGACCCTGTTGTTGTTGTTGTTGTTATTATTATTAATTATTATTGTTGTTGTTGTTGATCATTGCTGTTACCAATGTGGTTGTTCAGCAAAATTATGAGAACAACATTCTTTCAAGGATATTCACTCAGAAATTTTTACTTAAAACTTACAGGCGCTATAAAACAATATAAGGATCCAATATAGTTTGGTTAAATAGAATCTGCTCAATAAATACTCCTTCAGAGAAGATGCACAGGGGAGATAGAGGCACAGGAGGCCACAGGCAAGTCTATATCATTCAAGGACTGCAGCCAGTCCCTATCTGTGTCTTAGTTTTTATTCCTATTGTTTCATTTGCAGTATTCATAGAAGTCAGGAAACCAGTAAGGGGCCATGGAGGGTTCTTTCAAGGAAGGGGGGGATAAATACAGAGGTATAAAGGGGGAAGTGCAATAATAGAGAATGAAGAGGTAAATGGGACAGGAGATGGGAAGGTAAAGTATGGGAGGATATATGGGATGGATAGTAACATCAAAGACCTTTTGTAAAAAGAATTAAATGGATCCTACTACTACAGATGTATCCTAAATTATACATATCTACAAATTAAAAAAATTAAATGGAATTAGCTTACAATGGGGTAACAATGTCCCTACTAGTCACCACAAGGTAACAAATAAAAGGCCAGTGCCAGAATGGGTAACAATTTTGGAGTCATTGCCCAGTGGGGGTCTCATAGACAACAAAACAGCATAGGCTATTGTCACTGCTCTTGGTTACCCTCTAGAATTTGACAGTGAGTTCCCATTGCTAAAGATACCATGCCTTGAGTCATCAAACATGGAGACTTAAAGCTGATGTTGACCAAGAAGTTTCGTGTCCACTGAATATCTTTCATACTGCTGGAAGGAGTCATGCACACTATTGGAGAAGAGTAGTAATCACCAGTTTTACACATCTGTGAATGTGAGTTACAAAAATGACTGACCTGGGAGGACATGCACACTGGTGCAATAGTGGCAGGGATATTATGGGAATAACTAACCAACCACTTACTGGTTGGATTTAAGGCCTACTCTACAAAATGGAACGCATAGCAGGCACTGTTAAAGGGGCCAAGTATCTGTAGCTAAACACATAATGGGGCCTAGAGGAGGACCGACTAATATTATTGGTTAAATGGAGATGGTATTAACATGACTCTTACTGACTTATCTTTATACTCATAATTTATCGTATCTCTCACCCCTCATCAGAGAAGAATCTTTTCACAGCAGATGATGACTAACAGAGACCCAGAACTGGTCAAGTGTCACAGAATAAGAGCCTGTGGAGCGGTCAGCATGTTCAGCCCTAAATCTGGCATCTATAGCACCCTGTCAAACCCTAGAGGAGGAACTAATGGTGATTGATAGCTGCTGAGAGAGGGAAAGTCAGTTTTCATTGAATGTGACCCCCGGAATGTCAACCACATCCAGCTGCCATGATTTTGTGTAGTTTCCCATAGCTGCTGTGAGTCCCTGAATGAAACAGACACACGATGTCCAGACAGCGTTTCACTGCACCGTACCCTCCTGGTCACAGACACATCATGTCCAGAAGATGGTGTTTCACAGCACCATACCTGCCTGCTCTTAGATTTGTTCTGCCTCCTCTTTCCAGAAGGTTCCCTGGGCCTTGGTGTCATTTAAAGTGTGGTAGGATTGATAGAGGTTTCCCATTTAGGACTAATCACTCAGTCTTTTATTCTCCACCTTTTCTCATATGCTGTCTGTCAAGATTCCTGAATAATATTCTTCCATAAATTATGTAGGCAGTATTCCTTAATTTCATGCTTAGGAAGCATAATCAGTAGAGCTTCAGATGTTATGACTGATGGCACTTCTCTTCATATTTATGCCCAGCAGATATTGTTATTTATTCTTCCAGGGTTGGGTGGTGTTCTCAAAGGGACAACTTCCATTTTTAGGATGCAAGTAATTGATTTGGACCTCAAGATTCCTGCTTGGCAAAATATTTTGCTAAAGAACTCAGCAAAAGATAACTTGAACAAATAAGATGGCTTAGCTGTAAAGGTGCTTGCTGCCAAACCTGATGACCCTAGTTTGGTCCTCAGGACTTCCATTATTGAAGGAGAGTACAGACTTCTGCAAATGGTCTTCTGACCTACACAGCTACATTTGATAGGTGTACCACCACCACACACAAAATAAAACAGAGAAGAAGATGTGAATGAACTATTGTACCACATGTCAGATCAACTCAAGCACATTAAGTTGAAGGCATACTAGCCGTTGTCTAACCACTCAGCATTCCATTACCCTATTCGTACACATTCATCTGTGGCCACTTATTGATGTAGATATAAAATTTTTATTTGGTCACTTTATGCTTTGTGGAATATGCAACTATAAAAGCTATTTTAGAAGCTTATTATCTACTACTGTGCATGAAACTTATCCAATATAATACAAGATAGCATTTGAAAAGAGTTAACACATATCTATTAAAATGTACTCAGACTTTAAAACAAAAAGTCCTATTCTGTTGAGGTAGTGAAGTTGCCTTAGGACTGAGGAATTCGAGAGCATTCATGGGTTGAAGCTTGACCATTATGAAGTAGGTGAAGACTGGATAGTTATAGCTTTCCTTGCTTATGAGACTCAGAAAAGAAATTCACTAAAGAAGTGTAAAGTATATAAGTTTGAGAGGTATCAAAAGATAGTTTTGGATGGTAATACAATATGATAGAAAGTAAATTAGGTACAAGACTTTGGACTTACCAAGATAGGATAGATAATGGAGTATGTTTTTCTGAATTTGTCAAATGCAAATGGACTAGATATTGTTGATGTATTTATTTACTGTGTATACTATAATATTATAACTGTATATATTTTTTCTTAGATTAGTTATGGCCTTTTTATTTTAGACAAAAAGGGGAAATATAGTGTTATATTATTTGTGTTTTAATAAATCACAATTCTCCCACTCTGTCTTTCACCTTATTGGTCAAGATTAAAACATGGAACTCAGTCATAATCATTTTCTTTATTTATTTCATACTCATAACATGATTGGAAGTAGTTTTTTAAGGTTGGTACTGAGTGAAACACATTTGAATGATTTCTTCAGACCTCAAGGAACCTAATCTGTCCCCCTTTTTCTTTGCTTTAGAGATATTTTCTATTATTAATTTCTCTCTTTGATGGCTGGAGCATTATGCATTCTAAAGCAAATATCACAGATGTAAAGTCTTAAATGACTTCCCTGTAAACATCCTCCCTTAGACCTTTCTTTCTTTTACATCTGTACGTCCAGATAATATTAGTTGGGACTGTTTTCAGTTTCTGATAACAGAAATGATATAGCTCATTATTTCTAGGAGATGAGAGCTTATTATCATGTGAAAATATTTAACATAGGAGATCAGGATGGTTTTGAGACTTCTCCAAGACGTCAGAGCTTCAGGTCAGTTTCACTAATGCTCTGAAAATTTTCAGGCCACATGTTTGCATCCTAGCCAGAAGGGCGGCAGAAAGCAGAATGGGAAAATGTCATGTGCAGAAAATCAACCAACTCACCAACGAAACCAAACCAAACCAAACCAAACCAAACCAAACCAAACCAAACCAAACCAAACAAAAACAAACCAAACAAAACCAAACCAAGCCAGTTACACTAGTTATCTTCAGAGTGTTTTTAGGAAGCTTTCCATCTCATGCCACTGGTTGGTACTGAGTCCTTGATCACACTATTTTAGTGGAAGCTACAAAGTGTACTCTGGTCATGCCCCCTGATGCCCAGCAAGATAAAAACCGGGAAATTTTGTTATTGACACTCACAGCAGCAACAGAACCTAAAATGGAAGGCAATAAAATGTCCTGCTCTAGGTATCTGTTCACTTGGTGTTTTGTCTTTCTGTCCACTCTCCTTTTCCCCGGACCATGTTTTTGTTTCCCATCCCATGGGTTCCAGGTCATGACTGCACATGTTTGCATTGCCAAGTTGATGGCATATTAGTATGTGTCTGTAGAAAGCAACTAAGACAACTAGTTACTAAGGCAGACTGATGTTTAACTCAAATAGGTACTTTAGAATTCACACAATATGAAAGAGCTGTAAATTCTGAAGTTACAGGGGTTATACAGTGACACCTGAAAGAGCAGCACAGGAAAGAGAGGTTAACAGAGGCCCAACCACAGCTTGTGTTCTGTAAACTCCGTTTGCTTTGCATCCTGTCTAGCTTCTGTGAGATCTTTCACACTATTGTGCCTCCTAGGTAAACTTCATCCCCATTAAATCCTGGAGGAGTCCACATGGCTCATTAAACAAAACCCACTGTCTTCTTTACTTGGAAAATACTGGGTGGATAAAGACAGGGGCTGGACCCTGAAGGTTCAGTCTTACTCACAGGTTTAAGGTCACTTATGGAGAGTTATAGGGATAGTGGCATGAGGATTTGTCATATAACTAGTTCCCAAACTTACTGTCAAAGCCAGGTTTACAAAGCTGTTGGGACAGGTGTCTCCTCTCTCTGGTATTGACTTCATGAGTGCATTAAGTGAGAAGGCTGGACTTGATACTGCCAATTTCATACTCCAGTGGACACCATTTTCATTGTATTCGACTCATCACTCAGCTATTCCAGGCACACAGAATGCAAAAAAAAAAAAAAAAAAAGACGGTATCTCCAGGATCGGCTAACAAAATGAGCCTAGGTAATGCCTAAATCTTTTTCAGTTTGTAAAATTCATATTTGCTGGGGCTACATAATTGCCTATCACCTTCCTTGGTCTACTGGCTCCAGCTTTATTTTCTTCATCTCAAAAATTTTTTACCATAGACTGAATAGAGCAGAGACACATTTGGGTCCTTCAAAAGTGCTGTAATATGTGAATAGTGCTTCATTATGCTCTGTTATAACTCATTTGCAGCTTGTTTTATTCTGGTTTTGAGAACTCATATTTTAGTTTATTTATCACATCTTTTCATTGACTCAAGATAGGGTACTCACCTGTAACACAAGGTAATGATATCTGTGAAGTCCACCAACTTGAGTGTGGAATATATTGTTCATTTTTCTCCAATATGTTTTCTGTTAACTTTATAAATTAAACCTTTGCTGTGTAAGAAATTGTTCATGGTTAAAGAGAAAATGCTGTAACTTTTATTTCATTGAGTAAAACATCAGGGGTTTATGTTCTTTGGTGGGGCCACGGTTTAAGACCAAGTTGAAGAATTTTATTAAACACATGCTGTACATCATCATTATGATCCTAAGTTAGAGCAGACGATTCATGGTTTCCTTAGCAATAAGTAAATGGATAAGCATGGTTTATTATTGTGATAAACTTTAACACACAGTTTACCTGGTGTTTTATGGAATACATAATACTTATAATGGGGCACAGTAAATAGGTATAAATTGTGAACTACTCAGTTTGAGGTTCATGATTAAAAATTACATTTACTAGACTATTTTTTAGTTCATTCACAAGTTGGAACAACATCGGTACTCTCAAGAATCAGGGAGCAGACAGATGCAGAATGAAGTATCTGCCAAAGCTTAGGAGGGGATGTACCATGTTCTAGGTTCCTGTATCATTTCACGGGGGGAAAGAAGATGGGCTCCTCATATTCCAGAGACACGAACAAAACACTGCTGAAAAATCTTAGTTAATAGAAAACTGTTAGCTCAACAAGTTTCAAGATTGAATGTATCTATTAGAATATTAAATTTTCAATAATTACCTTCTATACTCCTTGTGTTAAATGTTCAAGGTAGGATGATTTGATGAATTAATTTGGTATGGGAGAATTGTCTGTATTCTGTCAATCATATTTTAAATAAATGCTGATTGGCCAGGCAGGAAATATAGGCAGGAAAACCAGACAGGAAGTAGAAATGATGCAATGAGAACAGGAGAATTCTGGGAAGGAGGAAGTTGATTCCTCCCACTCCTGCCCAGACTATGAAGAAGCAAGATGTGAGCTGCCTTGCTGAAAAAGGTACTGAACCATGTGGCTAGCATAGATAAGAAAAATGGGTTAATTATAAGCTACAAGAGCTGATAAGTAGCCTGAGCTAATGGGCCAATCAGCTTTATAACTTATAGAGATCTCTGTGTGATTTTCTTTGGGGCTTGCCAGCTGTGGGGTACTGGGCAGAACAGAAACTCCAACAAGCAGGCCCCTTCATGTTACATTAATTTGCTACTTGCTTGTAATGTCTGGACTGGCAAGGAGAAACTCAATATAAAGGGTGAAACTTATGCTACAGTATTTACTGTCCCTGGTCTGTGATGAGTATACACTCTTGTGTTCTACTCACATGAGTTTTGGTGATTTTTTTTTTAATCTCAAGACTCTTGACTGGAGGTGATGCTCACTTCAACACAGTGTGTCACTGTGAAGCTTCACTATGGTCTCTTCCTGCTGACTGAAGTCTGGCAGGTCTCAGACATGCTTCTTAGTCTGAGTCCAAGAACAAAGATGATTTGGAGGAAAACTGAAGATAATGTGCACAGGATAGGTGACATGAGGCTTTGTTGTGGATGTCACAGGTCTGAGCATGCTGACTCCTGCAGAGTAACCAAGCCTAAGTTTAGAGAAACCCTGGGAAATGTGGGAAAATATTTGATATGTTCCATATTGATGTGGGTTAAAGGATTAACAAGTGGAAATGCGATGGAATCGTATTAACAAGGAGGAGTTATGGTGTAAACTTACAGCAGGCCCCTCTTGCTCAAGCACTGTGAATACAGACACGTAAACAGAAGACTTCACAGTAGCTGCAGCAGCATTGGAATGCTAAAGATCTTGTAAGACAACCTAATGAAATTATAAAGTGGGACTGATTATTATGGAGACGCTTCTTTGTGTGTGTGTCTGTCTGCATATGAATATGCAGTGTATGTGCACACACGTGTGTGTATGTAAATATATTCCTGCAGGCCAGAAGAAGATGTCAGGGTGTCCCTTATTCCCCTGAGTAGAGATTTTCTGCTGAACCCAAAGCCAGTTTGGCAGTCAAGGAGCTCCAGAACTCCTCTCTGTGCCTGCCCCAGTGCTGGAATTATAGGCACATGTGGCTGGGCTGTGACTGGATATTTAAGGTATTGAGGATTTGAACTCTGGTCCTTATGCTTGCACAGCACATTCTCTTTTTCTGAACCACCTTTCCAGCCTTTATAATATTACTTCAGTGAGTGACTCTTTCGAGCTGTGCTACCTTTTCTGCACTCAGAGCAATTGGTCCTTAGGGAACAAACTTCCCGAGGGAAGAGCTATGGTTCTAGATCTTGAGAGAAGCTGCATGCACTGAGTTGCTCTCTCCCTTCCAGAAACTCAAAGGCACGTGGTGAAAGTGAGAGCTTGAGAAGTCCTGCACCAATGTCCTGTTTTACTTTTCCTCTCAGGACTTCTGCACTTTATTTGAACCTGGCGTAGGAAGAAATGGTAGTGAAGCCTATGGAAGACGAGTAAGACACACTGTACTCTTCTTCACCAAACTTACCTGAGCAGGAAATGATGTACACAAGTTTTACAGGGGGGTGCCTGGATGGGGAGGTGCATGAGGAGGAGGGAATCGCCAGTTTCAACATTTCTATTGGAACGTTTTTGTTGCATGCTGGACGTACATGTTTTCAAGTTAGGACCAACAGCAAGTGCATTCCTTTAGACTTCTGCGCTGGAGCCACATCTGTCCTCATGGTTTCCTTTGCCATCACTTCTGTTTCTTCCTTGCCTGTGCATTCACACTGCTTAGCTTCCCACGGGCTGTTGTGATTAACCTATCACATGGCCGTTGAATCTTCCTTTAACTACTCATTCATTTATCAAGTGCTCACTTAAGCTCTCTCTTCGTCTAGTGTGATACTCAGCAGTGGGTTTTGGAGTGGAAAGAATTTGGAGTTCTCTTGTTAGGCCAGATTTGAAGGATGCTGATTCAAAGTTCTCTATCCTTTGTCTACTGGTATTCTGCAGGTCAGGTTTCAGAGCGTGTATTGGGGCACTCACATCAGGTTTCTGGAGCAAGCTTGTGCAAAAAGATTTTTGCCTGTTGTCTTAGAGTTTCTGTTGCTGCAACTAAACACCATGACTTGAAAGCAAGTTAGGGAGGAAAGGACTTATTTGGCTTACACTTCCATATTGCTGGTCATCATTGATGGAAGTCAGGAGAGGAACTCAGACAGGGTGGGATGATGGAAGCAGGAGCTAATACAGATGCCATGGAGGGGAGCTATTTAATGCCTGGTTTTTCATGGCTTGTTCAACCTGCTTTCTTGAGGACCATCAGCCCAGGGATTACACTATCCATAACAGTATTGACCCTCTCCTATTGATCACTAAATGAGAAAATGCCTTATAGCTGGATCTCATGAAGGCATTTCCTCGACTGAGGCTCCATCCTCTCTGATGACTCTAGCTTGTGTCCAGTTGACATACAAAACCAGCCTGTAAACCTGTAGAATTTTCTATATGTCAATTCAACAGGAGAATTTTAAAAATAGTTTCTCACCATTGCTCTGGTTGATGGCTGAGAGGATTTTTTTTTGCATAACACTTATTTGGTCTCCTTCTCCTTTCTCTCATCTCTGCACACCAGCACTTGGCTACAGAGTGATGACTCAGCAGAAAAAAACTGCAAACTGCACAAGCCTGGCAATCTGGGTTCGATCCTTGGAATCCACACTGAAGATGGAAAAGCTTGATGACTTAAGATGGCATCTGTATTCCCAGCACTCTTCCAGTGAGATGGGCTGCAGAAAGGAGAATGATCTAGAAGTTCCCAGGCCAGCTAGCTTGGAGTAGGCAGCACATCAGAAATAAGAGAGACCCTGCCTCAATAAGGCAGAAGGCAGAAGCCAACTCCAAATAGTTCTAAAGAGTTCACATTCAAATACACTGCACATGCGCACACACACACAAACACACACATACACACACACACACACACACACCAATAATAGATGATAGATAGATAGATGATAGATGGGTAGAAAGATGGATAGACAGACAGACAGACTGATAGAAAGAAATATGTTGTTGCAAGTACAGTGAACACCTTCCGAGTCTTTCTTTGGATCTGTCTCTGCAGTTGCACTTACTATGATTGACAGGAGTATACATTCCTCAGCGATAGCTAAGCATTTCAGAAAATGCTCTGGACTCCACTGTTCTGTTTCCCAAAGTTTCCTCTCTTTCTTAGTTACAAAATCTGATCTCTTTCTGCCATTATCCACTTCACAGGATCACTGCCCTCAGCTAGCCCATTTAGTCCCCCATGATTCTGGGTGTTGCTGCATGGGTTACACAGGTTAGGGAATGTACCTGGATACAAGGTCCACACCAGGTGTGCAAATCTGCAGCATGTGTTAGGTTGGCCAGAGTCACATGCATCACCTCTGCAGCCCCTCCCATGCAGCTAAGGTAGACTTAGGCAGCCCTGCTGTAGGAACTATTCCTTAAGGTTGTTGCATCTTTAGATGAGGTAGAAAAGCGTTCAGTGAACTGCACACTGTCTGGTTCCTGAGCAGTGGAGGGTGATTTAATTACTGTGTATCTGCAGTGGAGAGCAAAGGAGAATCAAACTCCTATTAAGATTACAAAACTACTAATTGTGTTCAGTTTAGCATAAAAATCACATTTGAAAATGGTCGGAGAACTTTTTAAAATTTAGAACCACTAATTTTTTGGTTTATAAAAATATTTTTTTGTTGTTGTTGAGATCATAATATAATTACAACACAGTCTCACAGCAAACTCCCTGATCTTTTTCCTCTCACAACTTTTCCATCCTTAGTTGTCAGGGAAATGCAAATCAAATTACCTTGAGATTTCATCAGTCAGAATGGCCAAAACCAATAAAACAAATGCTATCGCATGCAGGTAAAGATATGGAGTAAGAGGACACTCATCTATTGCTAGTGGGAGTGCAAACTTGCACAGCCACTATGGAAATCAGTGTGGTAGTTTCTCAGAAAGCTAGGAATAGATCTACGTCAAGATCAGCTATGCTACTCTTGGACATATACCCAAAGGACTCTACTCGTTTCCTAATACAGAGACACTTGCTTAACCATGTTTCTTGCTCCTTTGTTCACGAGAGTCAGAAACTGGAGAAGGCCTAGATGTCCATATCGAGATGAATAGATAAATAAAATGTGGCACACTTCTACAATGAAATATTACTCAGCTGTTAAAAAATTAAATTATGAAATTCTCAGTTAAGTAGATGGAACTAGAAAAAATTCATTCTGAGTAAGGTAACTCAGACCCTCAAAGACAAATATGGTATGTATTTGTTTATATCTAGATGTTAGTTGTTAAGTTTTATAACCAAACTATAATCCATGTAACCACAGAGGTTAGGTATAGTGTAAGGGACTAGTAAGGGGAGAGGAGGATATCCATAGGAAGGAGAAACACAATAGATAGTTATGGATATGTGTGTGTGTGTGTGTGTGTGTGTGTGTGTGTGAGAGAGAGAGAGAGAGAGAGAGAGAGAGAGAGAGAGAGAAAGAGAGAGAGACAGACACACACAGTGAGAGAGAGAGAGAGAGAGAGAGAGAGAGAGAGAGAGAGAGAGAGAGAGAGAGAGAGAGAGAGAGAGAATGTTTTTGTCTATCTGTCTGTGTGACTGGATTCGAAGAATCAAATGTGGAGAGACAGTAAAGAGGGGGGTTAGGGAGGAAATTCTGAAAAGAGCAGCTAAAATTAAGGACCATTTGAGGGGTAACATGAAAACCTAATACAGCATATGTTCCCTAAAATATATACATATTTTATGAACATGAAGGCAATTTAAATGAAACTGCTAAATAACAGAGGAGACAGATTATTGAGAACCTTTGTGGTCCAGCCCCAAGGTTCTCTTCAGGGTTCAGATTGGACACTCAGATAAGAAAAGAACAGGTATCTGAGGGCAAATGAATTATTTACATGTGTGCTGTTTATAACAAATCTCTTTATTCTTCTGCTTCTATTTTAATTCTCCTGCCCTAATTCTAATTCATTCTAGCTTCTTCTCCTCTACCCTAAAAGTGCTTTCCTTATAGGAGGCTTGAAGCAAAGAAAAAGTTACAAGAGTTTTCTCTCATCGGTCAAAAACACATTCCTAGGGTAAGTGAATAAGGAGCTGAGCCATTTAGCACAGCAACATAAGGGTTTCGAGGTTACAGAAGTAGGACTGTGATAAGAATCCTATGACACAGTGTCTATGGGTCTCTTGTCAGCTAGACTTGGTAAGAGAAGAATTAGTATGCTTTTCTTAGTGTGCTTTTTGTAGTGATCTTGGTTAGAGATCTGTGACTCTGACCTTGTGCATAGCTGTAAAGTTTTAAACTTATGGTCTACTTACAAAAAGCCTTTAGTCCAGTTTGAACTTGTTTTGAGGTAAAAGTGAGCTAACTGTGTGCAGTTAGTCTGAGCAAAAAGGAGCAAATCAGGCTTTCAAGTGTCTACAGTTCTCATAGAACAAATAGATCTGGTTATGAAACATGTCCTAGTATATTCTCTATATATCAAAATTATACAGCCAAATGAAAAGTCATCTTCCTGACCACCCATAGAGATATGTGCCCATAAGATTGAGATGTTGTCATACAATTACATATACACATCACAAGAGATTACATACTGCAGTATTGTGGAGACATCAAGATGCTTTAGCTATGTGAGCAAATGTGAGCAACAGTTTCCAGAGTCAATGGTCCTGCAGGCCTTGCCGAACAGGATTAACCTCCATCACAGAATCACTCCTCTGGTGGGTTGACATCTGAACTTTAACGGCCACCTGCTGTAATTTCTCACTACCTCTGACAACCGATCTCCAAATGAAGCTTTAGTGTAGGGAATGGTTTACATATAATCAAATTCTTTGTCAAAGTAGCCCCAGTGGGAACCCCAAAACAAACTAAGCTGTTGCCAACTAATTAGTTCCTCTTCACAAACTAACAGTCAGGGCTTACTGCTGAAGACAATACTTAGACAACTCTTTGAGTAAGGAGAAGTTGAATTGCTGCTTACCTAGAGCCTTTGCCCCTCCTGACTAGTGTTCATGGTACTGAAAGGTGCTTTGCATGCTATAAAAGAAAGGTACCCCTGACCCAGCTATAAACTCTTCTAACTACAGTGGTGATTTGCCTGCAAAATTACCCAGTGTTATCGTCACACAAAGCTTGTGGGAGTAAGTAACCAGTATCTGACTAGATTTAGGTCCACTTCATGAGATGGAACTCACACCCAACATAGCTTGAGCGGTCAAGAACCTAAGACCAGATAGATCAGGGACCTAGAGGAAAACCAAATACTACTATTTTTTTTTAAAAGATTGCAGCCTTAAAATGACTCCTAATGACATTCTGGCATACTCACAGATCAGAGTATAGATAGATTGCTCAGCAATCATCAGAGATGGGTACAAATACAGTAGCTGCAGACCCACAGCCAGACAACGTGCAGAGGGTGAGAGAACTTGGACTGCTGAGTCCTAAATGGGATGTCTCCGTCCAATCCTCACCCCAGGGTTCAGGGAACCATGCAGACAAGGATCCACAAAGACTGTAAGATCCAAGGAGAATGGAAGACACCAAACAAAAACACCAAAAAACCAAGGTCTTCTAAACACAGCAGGCCCAACACCTGCCCATAGAATGCACAGAAACTGCAGCGTGCTGATGTCTACACTCCTGTATGCCAGATGGGATTGCAGGGATGAGAGGAGATTTGAACTCATTCCCTCGTCCCTAACCCAGCATCTATCTCTAACTGTTAACTACTTTCAAATGAAATATTAGTTTTATTCAACAGAGTCTCCCTGAGGATACAAGCCACTCTTTAAGGGCAGGTCCCAGGCCCAGTGGTAGATGGCCAGAGCAAGACAAAATGGTAAAAAAGAAAATCTTTTATTTTTAATGATACTGGTTTATAATATACCAACACATGTGCACAAAGATTTCAAATTATTAAGAGGCAATCTTCTTATATATTCTTTTAATCAATATTGAACAATTTAAATATATATGTGGCATGGTATGAAAAACAGTATTGTGACGTTGCTCTTAATTTGATGGTTAAAAATTATTTAGGTGTCTTCTGTTACCCTTTCTTGTTCATTGCTTGTATTCTTTAATATTGGATGAAGTTTGAACTTACTCCTCTACCAAAATTTGGTAATTTTTCCTACAGAAGGGTGAAAAAAGATATTGAAAAATGACAGGATGCAGTCACAGTTGGTGGTACCCTCTGTTTTTAAGGTTCTGATGAGCATTCCAGATTTCTTATCCCATTGCTCATTTGAGTGTAGAAAGGCCTGGTGCAGTTCCTGGCTAAGGTCAGAATGTTCCACATCCCCGTCGTCGTTGTCACAGGGAAGAAACACACTGGCTATTCAGTTATTCCTTTTCCTGTCCCTCCCCTACTCTCCTTTTCCCTCTATTCTTATTCTTTGGCCCTCTTCATATCTCCTCTCTTTTCCTCAAAACTCTTAAATTTCTCAGTGTAAAAGAAATCTATTCATTAACAATACTTGATTAATTTTTATTTAATTTGTTTTCAGTAATTTTAGTCACCATACTTTCTAAGTTCTCATAGATCCCAACATTTCTTAATTGGCTAGCCTACACTGGCTCTCATTTTTTTCTATTTCTTAGCTTTTAAATAAAAAATTACTAACCCCCATGGAAGAGTGACAGTTGTATTCAGGACATCATTATTGAACTGACAAAACAAGCCATTTTATATGTTGGGCAGTCTGATGTTATGCCAGGATACAAAAGGAGGTTTTACATTAGTTTTTATTTCATGCTTTTGAGACTCTCTTGGTAAGCAACTCAAAAGGAAATGGCTTTAATTATGTACTTTGTATACCTAACAACCTTGGCGATGGTGTGAGAATCTTAATTGCTTAGGAGCTATAGTGCGATCCGTGGCCTCGTTAGAGAGATGTGGCAGCGGTGCTAGTACCTTTCAGTGCTGATCGCTTTCGACGGAACATTTGCTGCTGCTTCTAGGAGATATTCACTCCGTGAGAATCTGTGGTAAACAGCACCACGGCACAGCTAAACCACTCTTTTTAAAAACCTCAAAAGTACCCCCTAGATGCTTCAGAAGTAAGGGTGGAAAAGCATGTAGGTGAGGAGAAACATTTCCTATAGACAAAACATGCCTTAGAAAACCACGTCTCTTTATTCACTGACTTATTCTGACTTCTCTCCCTCACAGACTTCCGTGCTCTGTCCTGTCCTTCAGAAGTTCGTGCTTTGTGGGAGGAGCTACACACATCAGGAAAAACAAATTAAATGCAATATTTGTCAGAATTTCTATTGGAGGAGCTTTATGAAAGGAAACACATTTATGAATCAATGGACTTCCGTTGCCCTTGGGAGTTAGCAAAATATACTGGGGCTGGAGAGAAGGCTCAGAAGTTAAAGGAACTTGTTGCTTTTGCAGGGGACCTCAATTTGATTTTAAGCACCCACACAGGGTTGTTTACAACTTCCTGTTACTACAGGAATCTGGTGCCCTTTTCTGGCTTCTGCAGTCCCTAAATACATGTCCATATATGTGCACACAGAAACATATGCACACACACACACACACACACAAATAATAAAGTCTTTAAAATAGAAGGTGGAGAGTACATTCTTCTTATTATTATTATTTTGTATTTTGAAAGAGAGTAAGTGTACACTATAGCTATGCTTTTATAAGGCTCCGTGGAGTCCGTGGAGGAGCTGACGGATACCTGCTGGATTCCTTTCCTGGTGTTGGCTTTCATACCTATGACAAAACATCTAAACAACCGACTTCATGGAAGATACATTATTTTGGCTCCTGGGTTCACAGGTTTCAATCAGTGGTCACTGAGATCCATGATTCCTGGTTGTGGTGAGGCAGATACCATGCTGGGAACATGTGACAATTCTAAGCTGTTCACCTATGGTAACAGGAAGCAAAGGCAGGAAGGGGCCAGAGCCTAAGATGTTGGTAACTTGCCTCTAGTTTTCCTTTGCTGTTATAACATTGAAGGAAAATACTTTATTTATCATTGGAGCTGGCTCTTTGGTCACTGGACAATAGGTGGAATACTCTTCAAGTTATTCCTTTCCACGTAGCCATCATTCGTAAGTGCATGACCTATGGCCAAGAGGGATGAAGGCTGGGATAAATTGAGGAACTGTGGCAAAGGCCATAGCTCCATCGCTGCTCACCTCATTGGTGGGAGTTCCCCAAGAAATAAGCTGGAGGTGCCCACACTAGTAACTTAGTAGTTGACTTCCCTTCCTTATCTCACTTCCCCATTCCTCTGATTCTTAAAGAAATGACAAATATGTTCTACACTTTCTTTATCCATTCTACCATTGAGGGGCATCTAGGTTGTTTCCAGGTTATGGCTATTACAAATAATGCTGCTATGAACATAGTTGAACAAATGCTTTTGTAGTATGATTGGGCATCTCTTGGGTATATTCCCAAGAGTGGTATTGCTGGATCCTGAGGTAGATTGATTCCCAGTTTCCTGAGAAACTGCCAAACTGATTTCCAAAGTGGTTGCACAATATTGCATTCCCACCAGCAATGGATGAGTGTTTCTGTTGCTCCACATTCTCTCCAGCATAGGCTATCATTGGTGTTTTTGATTTTAGCCATTCTGACAGGTGTACGATGGTATCTCAAAGTTGTTTTGATTTGTATTTCCCTGATTGCTAAGGAGGTTGAACATGACCTTAAGTGTCTTTTTGCCATTTGAACTTAGTCAGCTGAGAATTCTCTTTTCAGTTCAGTACTCCATTTTTTAATTGGGTTAATTAGAATTTTTATGTCCTGTTTCTTGAGTTCTTTATATATTTTGGAGATCAGACCTTTGTCTGATGTGGGGTTGATGGAGGCTGACTGAGAAGCCATTGATAAAGGCACTGGGACTTGTTTCTACTGCATGTACTGGCTTTTTGGGACCCTAGTCTATTTGTCTATTTGGATGTAAAGCTTCCTAGGACTGGATGGGGAGGCTTGGACTTCCCACAGGGCAGGGTTCCCTGCTCTCTCTTAAGGAGGTAGGGGGATGGAGGAGAGTGAGTGGGGGAGCATAGAGGAATGGGAGGAGGGGAGGAAGTGTAAATTTTTTGAATGGAAAATTTTTTAAAAAGGAATGACAAATATACAATTAAGGATAATTTTAAGGCAAAACCATGAAATGAGTACCTATTAAAGTTTTTGCTTTACTTACTTACAAGGCAACCAGTAAGAAGTCAAAACCGAATCAAAGGCATGATTGCTAAAGTGCAAAATTTCTAGTTGTACTTGAACTTTAGATAAAACTTAGAGTGTTTTGATATAAGTGTAACCCCCACCCCCAAATCACTGCCTATTCAGCATTTAAGTCTATTTTGTGTTTTATGTTAAGTATGACAAACCTAATCAAAGGAGAATTCAAACTACTGCAAAGACCTCTGAATTAAATTTATAAACAGACAAAATAATGATAAATTGGACAATAGCTACCAGATGACAATCTATTGGATTCCACTGAACCCAGCATGCAGGGCTGTGTACAAGAATCATTGACATAAATGGCTTTCTTCTGTAATTTGTAGAATTGTAAGATGCTCAAAGATAGGACAGCGCTAACCTGGGAGGGCAAACTACACAGGTTAGCTTGGCAACCTTTCTCTCTTTTTCTTTTAATTTAAGAATCTTTGCAATTTTCAATTTTTCCCAATAAGAACTTTTGTCTGAGAGCCTGCTTTTGAGACAGCACAGACTAAGAAAGTCTTTTAGAAGCAGGTAGGGTGATCACTTTGGAAAGTGGGATGGCAGGACGAGTTGCACGTGTTGTGGGGTAAGTGTAGTGTTGGTTTGCGTGCTGGCCGTTAAGGACCTTGTGCACCCACACTGAACAGTTTGAGCTCTACCGTACAGCAAGCCTGGAGCCAAAGGAGCAACAAGATTGGATCTGAGTTTGTAAAGGGTATTTGATCAAGAGGATGAAGGCTGGATTGCAGAACTGCTAAACTGGAGGTGTTAAAGGAAGTAGATGCAGATGTGGGCTGAAGGGAAGAGGCAGAAATGGAAGCAGTTCAGGAAATAGAATCAGCAGGAATGAGAAGTTGTAGGATGTGGCTATTGAATTAGAAAACGCTGAAGGATTACTATTAACTTCTGCCTCTGGGATGACAGCGCTATTACCACAGGTTGGTTTTTATTAAGCCCTCTGTCAAAAACACATATTCCAGCTTTGATTACGTGGGCATGTAGGGTATGTAGGTAGCTAGGCAGACAATGTGGTATCAGTAGGGTTGGGGTAGACATACAGATATGGAGGGCATAAGTTCAGGTTAGACCAGAGAGTTTACTCAGTTATTGTAGATAAAGCAGGCAAGCATAAGGCACTATAGATGGGTGGAAGTAGAGACTCAGCATTAGACTCGAAGGGAGCCAGGAAGGGCGTCCTTACAAAGCCCAGGAGAAGATGGGATAGAGCTTTAGGGAGTGGGGTCTGATTCTTATGCCAAGTTCTCATGAATTGCTGTAACATTGCTCCCCAAATTGCATTTTGAAGTTCCCTAAACCAAGTGTTCACATCTTGCTAAGTGAGCACTACCCCTCTTGGAGAATTACAGAAAGCCTTTACAGGACATAGGAACCATGCATGTTTTCCTCCAGAAACAGAAGCAGAGAGGGGATGATTTAAAGACAGTCTCAAGCTGGACCCAGAGATGACTTGATGCTTTCTTAAATTTTTTTTGAGATTTATTTTTAGTTGTAAGTCTCTCTCTCTCTCTCTCTCTCTCTCTCTCTCTCTCTCTCTCTCTCTCTCTCTGTGTGTGTGTGTGAATGCAGTGCCTGCAAAAACCAGAGGTGTCGGATCACCTGGAGCTAGAGTGACAGGCAGTTTTGATCCACCAGATGTGGATGACAGGATTTTAACTCTGAGTATCTCTCTAGACCTTTCTTTTTAAAAAAATATAGCATGTTGCTGTAATTATTTATTTCAGGCTTTGGGCTTTAAAGCTTTTTTCCCCTAGTTGACTTATGAAGTAATGGGTTTTATCATGGAAATTTCATGCAAGTGTTTGCTTTATTTTATTTTTTGAGGTTGGGTTTTATATAAGCTAGCTTCAAGGTTACAATGCAGCTGTGAGACTGGCTGTCAACTCCCTCTCTTCTAGCTTCTATTTCCCAAGTGATGGGATGACAGGTATGTGCCACTCACATGGACTTTTGTCTGAAAAGAGTCTCCCTCAAGAGTATACCTGGAGAGGTCAAGGGGCTTCAGGGAGAGGTCGGGCTCAGTGGTCAGTGTTGGACTTGTCAGGGTTGACCTTGTCAGTGTTCAGTCAGCAGTGGGTTTTCTCTGGCAGAACATTCTTTGAGAAACCAAGGAGACCTACCTGTTAGATGAACATGAAAGGGAGAAGAAAAAGAAAAACCCACAATTATAATAGTATTGATATTATTGAATGATTTCCTCTTTAGATTCCAGCATATTCACAAAATCAAATCCCTGCTCTCCTCGCTCCAGCTGGCTAAGTATCAAAATGCAGGGTCTAAAATCTGCAATGTTTGAATTTTTTTCACTTGTTTCTTATACAATGCATTGAAAAAATATTTGTTTATCCTTCTTTCAGGTGTTTAAGTGCTTTGCCTGTATGTATGTAAAAGGCAGGTAGAGTCCAGGAGAGGGCTTGGCTCATCTTGGAACTAGACTTGTAGATGGCTGTGAGTACCATGTGGGTACTGAGACTTGAATCTGATCTTCTGTAAGAGTAGCAAGCATGTTTATCCACTGAGCCATCATCTCTCTCTTGCCCCCAAATATTGGGCAAGCAACCTCTTAAGGGATTCAGGATGTGCGCGGTTTAGAGCCTAAGAAAGTGTACAGCCCAGCATGCCGAGGAAGGTATGGTGGCAGTGGTTGGTTACATTGCAGTCAGGAAAGAGAGGAAAATGAGCTAGGCTATCAAACAATACTCACCTTCTTCAGAGAGGTTCCACCTCCTAAAAGTTCTATAAACTTTCAAAATAATACAATATCCAATGCCAGAGCTTCCCAAGACCCTTCATATTTAGACTACAACGAATGCTTCCTTCTACGTTTGCTCTAGCTTCAAGGAGACTTAGCGTTCTAGTGGGATTGAACAGCTCCTTATCAGCAAAAACTGGGAACAGAAAAAAACAAAACAAAAAAAAACCCACAAACAAAACAAACAAACAAACAAAAGTCAATATTCACACACTGGTCCTGGAAGATCAGTGGATGACTATGATGTACCAATTACTGCCACATTCACAGGGCAGGTTGCTTGTGAAAATCAGCTTAACCAACTGGAGGGAACCCAGATCAATTTAGAAGCTCTTCCCAGAGCCTTGTATGAAGTGGCGGATGGAGGCATTTAATGGAGCAGATGGGCTCTTGGAATGTGGCAAGTGGCATCTGGTGAAGAGAGTCTGCTTTCTCTGACTTGGAGTCATTTAAATTTTAAATTGGGGCAGAGGAAGAGGAGATGCACAAGTCTGTGGGATTCCAGAGACTGCTGTTGGCTTTCCCTCCAATGAGCAGATGTTTTCCTTGGTGATGTTCCGACACAGACCACTAGTAGTGAGATTAACAGCTCTGACTTTTAAGGCGGTCATTATCAGCACCAAGGTGGCTTTCAGATGGGCAGTAACATTTAGTCACAGTATGAGGAAATACATTAGTAGCTGAGGAAAGAAGTTGCATTGCCTTGTTTAGGTATTTGCAACAATAACAACAAAAATCACAGAAGTAATTTCCAGCCATTGCAAGCCTGCTATATTTTCCAGATCTGGAGTTGGCTCAGAAACTTGGGCAGCAGAAAAGCTCACTTAGATATTGGAGTAGAAGAAGAAAATCCGCCATTAAAGAGAGCACGCCATGGACTGTTTCCTGGGATGTGGTTGTGGTCCTTTTAGGCAGCTGGAGGGAAAAAAATCACACGTCATTTCTGCCAGTTTTTTTACAGTGTTCAAGGAGAAAAACAGAAGCATCAGACAACTGTCAGAGGTAGCCTACTGCCGAGATGCAGAAGACAGCTGGCAGAGTACATGGTCTTTGAGTATAGACTCAGAAGATGCTCAACTGATGAGCTTCTAGTCATTAATTCTCTCCACAAACATTGCATTTACAAGTAAGAGCATCAAGCATTATTTTGTACACTCAAATTACTTTTCAAGAATTGTTCCAGAAAGCAGAATCATTTGGTATGATTTTGGCTCACAAGGCTGGGGAAGTGTTATATTTATAGGAGCTAGCAATGGTGGGGATTGGAGAAGGTCCATATAGACAATTGTCAGTGTCTAGGAACTTAGAAACCCTCTGTGTACTCATTTTATCCTGTGTATTTCCTCATGCATACAAAGATTGGTTTCGTTCAGTAAGCACATTGGATACATGCACTGTATCTGATACTTTTCTGCTGCCCTGCTAAAACACCACAACTAAGAGCAACTTACAGAAAGGAATGTGTTTCTAGAAGGATGGTTTTATTGTGGCAGGGAAGCATGGCAGGAAGAGTCAGGTTTGTTGGCTGGAGCAGGACAGCAAGAGCTCACATTCTCAACTGAAAACACAAAGCAGAGAGAACAAACTAGCGGTTGGACAAGGATGTATACCCTCAAAGCCCGCCTCAGTGGCGTACTGTCTCTAGCAAGCCCATACCTCCTAAACTCCCTCCAAAACGGTGCAAAACCCAGACTAGCTATTTAAATGGCTCAACCTTTAGAAGATAGTTTCTTTTAAGCCGCCATACTTACTGAATATTTATTTGCACAAAGGCTGATAGACTCTTCCTTAGCATGGCTTCCAATGTCATCTACAGTGGTGATTTGTTCATTATTCAATGCTTGGTTGTGGTTGACCTTTGCTTTCTATATGAGGTTACATTATGGCCAATAGAGTCTTCCAGGGAAATCTTGTCTTTATTAGAGTCTAGGTTAAGAATATGAGGCTCACCTACCAGGTTGTGTTTGTGTACTGGGTGTGAGTCACTACCACAGAGAACCAAAGGCGGTCACAAGCAGACACTTTCATGTGTACCATCTTCTAGGAAATGGTATCCCCCTGGGGAGAAGTGTGAGAAGCATCTCACTGTAACTCCCTGTGCTTTTGTCTTGTTTGATTTTTCTTTGCCAAGGGCATACACACATCAAAACACAATGTCTGTGTTTTAGCTCAGACGTTCTTTGTAGGAACAGAGGCTGTTTGTTGTTTGTTTTTCATCTATTTACCTTGAGGATATATATTCCATCAAATATTCTTCAGGGAAACAGAAAAATTTACTCTAAAATCTGGATGCCAAATATTTAATATTTGAGCTATATGTACACTCTCATAGGAAAAAAGATTTTCAAGTTTTATGTGGCTTAAGATGTATAAATACATATAAGATATGAATATGCAAAATAATGTATAATGCATAAAGTAAAATTTATAAGTAGAACGGTAAAATATATTCACTTGAAGATAAGTTAGCTAAACCAATCTAAAATGTTTCTGAAATACTGGGTAAAACTGTGATTTTTAAAAAACTTTTCCACACTGTGGTTGCTACCACTGGAGACTCCTTTACTCATTTCCTAGCATAGGAAGAAGACTTTAAGATGGAAATATATTTGAGATTATTCGTATTTGAATCCTGTCTGTATGTCTTTCTTCTGGTAGGTGGAAAGTACGAAATTGGGTGATACTATAGTGTGAAAAGCTGATTTTTCTTTGCTTTGGGATATAAAATAGCATTATGGAATTGTCATTTTACTGAGATGGTTAACATTTATAGAACATATTATTCCTCATCTTTACCATGAAAAGATGATTAAGGCTAAAATTGTTAGTGAATTGGAAAAGGCATTCAAGTATTTATTCAAGTAGCTGGACTTATGTCTCATTTCTTCAATGGGTCAATGGTTATATTAGCTATTTTTCTGTTGCTTTGATTAAAACCATGGCCATACCAACTTAGGGAGGAAAGTATTTACTGCAGTTTATAGTTTGAGAATGCAATGGTTGGGAAAGCATGGAAAATCAAGGAAAGCATAGTGTCAGGAGCAGTACATTGGCTGATCACATTTTCATCCATACACAGGAAGCAGAGAGAAAGCAGGAAGTGATGCCAGGCCATTCAAACTCCTAGTGACATCATTTCTCCAGAAAGACTTCTCTTGCTAAAGGTTCCATAACCTCCCTAACAACACCAATTCATGTATTTGATCTTTGGAGGACATTTCTTATCCAAACAACCACAATGATATTTTGTAATTGTTAGATTCCAGGTTTCTCTGTCTTCCCCTTTCTTTCCCCACTCCTTATGTAAGAGGGAACAGTGAGGGGGTGGTACAAATTCAAGTACTATTATTGGACTATTGAACTGCAATTGTATTTGTCAAGCAATGAAGTGATGATTACTATCTTGAGCCATTAGGCTGAGTCTTCCACTTGGGAACATTTTATAGTTGTGATAGTTAATATTAATATCTCCACAGTGCCAATCTAGAGTAACCTAGGAGACAATCCTCTGGAAATATCTGAGAGTTTATATATAGATTAGGGTACTGGAGACAGGAAGATGTGCTTTAACTTTCTGGGCTGGAGTTCCTTGCCTAATGAAAAGAAGAAAGTGCACTGAGTGGAGCATCATTCATCTCTACTTCCTGCCAGTGGGTGCATGTGACCAGCAGCTCCACACACCTACAACCGTGGATTCCCACCATGAGGGACTATAGCTTCATACTGTGGGCTAAAAATCCCTTCTTTCCTCCTTTGTCAGGTGTTTGCCATGACAACGAGAATAGGAATTACCACAAGAGTGCTTTCCTCGAGAATGGTGCTTGCTTGAAGATTGTCTTTCAGACACATGCTTGGGTTTCTAGTTGAGTCATATTCTGTCTTTCATCTTTTGCCCTGGAAGGCTTTTCATCTTTGGCTTTCTAAGTTATAGATGAAAAATTTGAGAATTAGGGAAGAGCAAACCAAACCAATATGGGGGTAATTTAACTTCTAAGATGACTTGAGACCAAAGGCTTCTTTATAATCCTATGAGGCCTTGCCCAATTGACAAAGTCCAATTTTGCTTGAAAAGCAATCTCTTTTAAGTAAATGTAGTAATTTTACCTGAACTATTGCATTTTTACTTCCCTAGAGATCTTGGGGCAGTGCTTTCAAGATAATTGAGGACTTGTGTTTTCAGGCAGTAAGAATGATTATATTTTTTTTCTAAAAGGATGACCTTGATTCAGTCTGATTTGACTTTTGAAATGTTGTCTTTGTTTTGTCTTTAGAAACATACCCACTCTATAACTTTTCACAGGTATCAAGGTGTCAAAGCTGTCAAGCTACTGCTTACAGGAAAATACAAACATCTTTGTTAATATGAAGTCTAGAGAATATGCATGTGCTCTAATTGTATCATAAGACAGTTAGCAGATTGAGTAAGCAAACAGACACATGTTGAGTGTCTGACATGTGATGCTATGTTCTACATTATGCTTTAACCTAGGGCTTTCTCACTTAAGGCCCTGGGATCCTTGCTCGATGCAAAGATGATTTTCATAAGGTCATTATGGACATCCTGAATTTACACAAAATCTTTTGTATGTGTATAATTTGAAAGTGTGGGTCCTTAGCTTAGACAGAATTTCTATAGGGGTCAATGACCTATAAACAAAGGGATTCCAACATGGATAACAGCATTCTTTAAGGGCACTGCCCTTGACTTTGTTTCTCTGGTGTCTTCTGGTACAATTAGTAGGGAGCTAGGTTGGGAGGAGAGATTCTGAGCAACATGGGAGCTCACATGGCATTTATGAAATAAGGATTTCATGGAGAAATGTAGACATAGTGAATAGGTCTCAAATAAGTTCTTGAGGATATCTTTATACTCTATCTACCTGCCCACAGCATAGTCAAGGCTGAAAACCATTAGTTAGGTGGGTAAGTTTATATAGTTAAACAGTAAACATACTTCAGGCAGGCTGGACTGCTTTCTACAAAGAGATCTTATTAAAACATATAGCAGGCATTGGAGCCTGTGGGAATATCATAGTATTGGTTGCTTTCAACTAGTCCTCAAAACTTGAGAAAATGTAAGAATTTTAAAACTTGGAAACTTGAGTAGAGAAATTTGGAAATGTAGAGAAAAATGGAAAGGAGTGAAAAATATGTGTTCTCCAGTCACAAGAAAGGTATCCAGGTAGGGGAATATGTGGTATAGGAATCAAGGGCAAATACATTAATGCTGAGCTTCAGACAATGGACTCTGCAAGTCAGTTCACCATTGTTGGCTGACAATACTTTTCACAGTTCATGTTTCTCTGTCAAAAACCCTCCTCTCTTTTGTTCTTGTGAAGTGTGCTTTCACTACATTTATATGTTATTATTTTTTTGTGTGTGCATGCATGTGTGTCACAGTATATATAAAGATCTCTTTCCTCCATGTGGGACCTGGGAAATTGAACTCAGATCCTTAGCTTTGGAGGCAAGGGCTCTCCCCTACTGATTCCTCTCTCTAGACCCATTTAAGCCTTCTTTTCTAATGATTACATTCATTGTTATAAAGTCCTTGTGAGTGCTGCTCTTGGTTCATTTTTCAAATTTCACTGTGTTTTACTTAAAGATATGTCGAGTGTGACATGAAATCCTCGTGGTTCCTCACTGTGTTGTTCAGAACTCAGGTTTATTCTCCAAATATTTGGAGATTTTTTCCCCAGTCATATTACATTGATTGTTTTCTAAATCATGCCATTTGTGTGATCTGAGGGCACGATGATTTCTACTCTCTTAAAATTATTAAAATGTATCATGGGGCTCAGAATGTTGTCTCTTAGTGCTTGTTCTATGTGAATTTGGGAGTCATATGGGATTCCCCTCTGTAAGCTATGGATATGTTTTATTACCATTGGGTATTAAAAAAGCTGTTTTGGGTAATGACTTAGTAGAGTAAAGCCAGATGGGAAATCTGAACAGAAATATAGAGAGAAAGTAGGCAGAGTCAGGGAGATGCCATGTAGCTACTCAAGGAGAAGGACTTGCTGGAACCTTACCAGTAGTAGGCCACAGTCTCATGGTGATTCACAGATTAATAAAAATGGATTAATTTAAGATGTGAGAGCTAGCTAAGAATATGCTAGAGTCAGTGGCCAGTGCTGTAATTAATATAATTTCTGTGTGATTATTCATGTTTGGGTGGCTGGGAAATGAATGAGCAGCCTCTGCCTACATGAGAGAATGTATATTCTACTGTGGTATGACATGCTTTGCAAATGTCAATTAGATCTGATAAGCTGATTGTGCCTGATAAGTTACAATTAAACTTTGTCCTTATTAATTTTCTGTCTGCTACATTTGTCTATTTCTCTTTCCAACTATCCATTTTAAATATCCCCATTTGTGTGTGTGTATATATCAATAGAGTATGAAATGCAAATGACACACACGTATGTGTCTCAAATATATAAAATGTTTGTTATGTATATGTGTCTCATGTATTTTGATATTCTGTTGTTTTACACATTGACATTTGTTCTGGCTTTTATTTTTATTTTTTGTTTTTAGGGTTTTTTGTTTTTGGTTTTTTTTTTTTTTTTTTTTGGTCAATAGTATATAAGCTAGAGTCATCTGGAAAGAATACTCTCAGTTGATAAAAATGTCTCCATCAGACTGGCCTGTGGGCAAGTCTCTAGAACATTTTCTTTCTTAACTATTGATGTGTGGAGGGGGTAGCAGCTCAGTCTGAGACCTGCCATCCTTGGTCAGGTGGGCCTGTGTGGTATAAATAAGCAGACTGAGCAAGCCATTGGGGATAAACCAGTAAGCAGCACTCCTCTACAATTGGCTCCTGCCTAAGTTCCTCCCTGACTTTCCTTTATGAAAGACTACAACTGTAAAATGAAATAAACTCTTTCCTCTCCAAGGTGCTTTTGATTATGGTGTTCTATTACAGTAATAGAAACCCAACTAAGACAGCTTTAAAGACTGCTGTGTCTCTTGGTGGAGTAGTCCTTTGTCATTAAATGATGTGCTTTTAGTCTTCATTTTTCTTGCTGAGAAACTGGTTGTGTCTGAAATGAAAACAGCTACTCTGTCTTCTCTTGGTGAATGTTAGCATAGTTTACATTTTGCATTTATTTATCTTTTTCTCCTTCTTAATATATTCTTTCAAGATACAGTAGTCAATACTGTATAACATTGGGTTGCTTTAATTGTTAAAATACTCTACAGTGGAACAGAAACAAAACCCCAGAAACATAAACACACTCAAAAGGCCAAGTAACTTTTGACAATTCACACTAAGAACAATTAGTGAAAGGTTGGGGGAGGAAAGTGATTGCAACGAACAAGAGAGATTAGATGGTGGAGGTACAGAAAATCTGCATCTAAATAACCACCTCATGTAGACACAAAATAGTCCAAGGTAGATCAAAGATCCAAACACAAAAGCCAGAACCATAAGACTTTAGAAAACTGTGGTGTAAAATCATGTCCCATTTAGTTTTATTAAAATATATAGCATTCTTCTTCCTTAGAAAGATTTTAGAATTTCTTTAAAAAGTTACATCAGGCTCAAAAGCAAATACCATGGTGTGAGCCGAGCAATTGGTGCCACGTGCTGTTTGTACTATGTATTTGAAACAAGAGACCACTGGGGTCACCACTGAGGAGTCATTTTGTGTTGCAAGGTCTAACAGGCATCAACCCTTGAGAATTCGTATGAAGATTCAGTGTCCTTGGTATGTTGTTAAAGCCTGCCTTTCCTGGTCAGTTCTTTCTCCACTTCCTGCTTTTTCTCTGTTATAACTCGTCAAGGTGTACAGATCAATGCCTTACATTGTGACATTTGTGCACATGTATATATCATACAATGACCATAGTCACCCTCCCACTTCCTCCCTCTGCTCCCTCTACCTCCTCCCGTTTCTTTACTTTCAGTCTGTATTTTTTATTCGCATCATACAATTGAGTCTCCTGTTATGAGAGTCTCCGTCTGTTGACCACTGATGTTAAATTGATTCCTATTGGATTACTATCACTGATGTTAAAGTGATTCCTATTGGATTACTATCACTGCTGTTAAAGTGATTCCTATTGGATTCCTATCACTCCTATCTGTAGTAGTTTTTGAGCCATTGCTCTGGACTCTTTTATATGCATCTTCTTGTTTTTTATGCCTTCTCTCTTTTAATGGAAATTTAAATTTTTTAATTAAAATGTCATACATCACTTTTATTCTTTCCCTTTCCCCTCCTTTCCCTTCCCTTCTGTGTCTCCCCTTGAGTCTTTCTCAAATTGACAACCTCTTTCCCTTGATTATTATTGTTACTCATACATAAATACATGCATAAATATATAAGGAAAATATTTTGAATCCATTTTTTAGCTTGTGTGTATATGATTTTAGGGTTAATGACATTGTGTTAGATTATCAATTAGGTGGCAAATACCTGAGAGAGACTGATTCTCACCCTCTCAGTCATTATGTGTCAGTGGTTCTTCATCTAGGTGTGTATGGGACCCCATGGAATTTCTCAGTCTTCCTCATTAACTTATCTATTGGTGTTGTTATTATTTAGGTCTTATTAGGGCAGGCGTTTTATTGTGGTATCATGGGTGTAGCTTCTCTGTCATTTCTAGGTGACACAATCTCACAGAAGACTTCCTCATCCTCTGACTTTTACACTATTTCTGCCCCATCCTCTATGATGGTCCCTGAGCATAGATGGAGTTGTGCTGTAGATACATCCATCAGGGCTGGGATCCTCAACCATTAATTGTCTCTGTGTTATGACCGGTTGTAGCTTACAGTGATGTTGTCTGTTGGCTGCAAAGAGTTTCTTTGCTGAAGGGTGAGAGCTGCACTTTTCTGTGGATACAAAGGTAAGTTTTAGAATATGGTTAGGAATTATGTTAGTATAGCAAAGTGGAGGTAATAGATTCTCCTCTAAGATCCATGACCCCACTAGTCCTTGATAGCTGGCTATGTTTCTAACACTAAGCATGTTTCTCCCTACTTTTGAATGGGCCTTAAGTCCAATTATACAGTTGTTAGCTAATACAAGATATGAGTGCCATTATTACATCTCTAGGCATATTTTGTCATTTTGTTGTAGATTATAGACATCAGAGCTTGTTAGAAGAATCAGTTGCTTCTCTCCCTTAGTATATCACACAGTTCCTTCTCATACTATGAAAGTTAGGCTTCAGAAAGGGGGTTTTCAAGTTAGATCCAGCTTGAATTTTCTGATTCCTATGTCTGAAATATATAGGATCTTCAGCTATAGGGACTTACCTTCAACCTCTGAGAGACACCCATGGGCAATAGAAATGGCCTATATTGCTTTGGGAGCCTCTTGGACTACCTTGACCAACAATGGCGTCCTCAAACCCACATATAAGCATTAGAAAGCTTTGATCTTGCTATTACTATTCCCTGGTTTCTAGGGCAATGCGCTGTTTGTGTCAGTTTTGCAATAGGTGACAAAGCACGTCTGGTTTACCATTTGTTTAGTTTTATATTGTTTGTCACAGGGCAGATAGTCATGTTAGTAATCATCCTATTTTTTTCATTTCAACCAGGAATAAAATAATTATAATACACACACACACACACACACAGAGAGAGAGAGAGAGAGAGAGAGAGAGAGAGAGAGAGAGAGAGAGAGAGAATTGGTATTCTTGTAAGGGAGTGAGGGAAAATAATTGCACTTAGTGATCTTTAAGATTGAATGTTGGAATCTATAAAATTTATCCCTATAAATTTAAAGCACAAATCTATGTATGTGTCTCGGTTGCTAAACTTTTGGAACAATGGACAAGCAGGGTAGAAAAAGTGCTGGTGAAAACCACAAGGTCCATGGAGGTAGTTCAGTGGTGAAATGCTTGCCATGCAAACACTAGGACCAGAGTTGACTCCCAGCACCTAAGTAAATGTTGGGTGTGCATGGTGGTCTGCTCTGGCCTTTGGAAAGCAGAGACAGGGATCCTCAGAAAAAGCTGCTATCTGGACTGGATGAATTAGTGAGCTCTGGATTTAAGTGAGATAGGTTGCCTTAACATACAAGATACAAAACAACTATAGAAGACATTACCTATGGCGTTTACACACACACACACATACACACACACACACACACACATACACACACACACACACACATACACACACACACACACATACACACACACTACATTCTCTCATATGCACCCCCACACATGTTAGTGCTTATATATTCACTCACTCCACACAGACATACACATACAAAAACTCAAAGGAATAGTCCTTTCCTGAGTCAGGAGGGAATTGTCTTGGTGTGGGCTTTCTACTTGTGCTGTGGTCTAAAACAAGCTACCTAATATGCCTGAATTTTGGCTTCTTCGCCTATGTAATTAGGTGGCTGATTTAAACTGCAACAAAAGCTGTCAATCTGCTATTTTAATAGATATAACAGAAAAGCACCTAATTTATTGCTTACAACCTTAGTGCTTACACATGAAATATTTTATTGGCCTTGATAAAGCAACCATTTGAATGTCAGCTATTAGCAAGGCGCTGTGTGGCAGACATCCATTTTTAAAGTGGAAAGCAGAGATCTTCTTGTTTTAAGCATAAGAATTATGGGTCCTACTTGCTGACATATCTGAACACTGGGCAGATTTGTCTAACTTACAGGCAAGATAGTCTTCAAGTAACTAATTTGCTGAAAGATAATGAAAAATAAAATGATTAAATACTCATTTTCAGATCTTAGTTTGCTAATTGACTAACTGACCAACAACCTTAACTGGAAAACAAAAGTTTCAATCAGGTATATGGGTATGGATATTACTGGGCTCCCAAAGCAATGTCATCCCTTCTACTTTTCCCCCCATATCTAAATATATTTTGCATAAACTAGTCAAATAGATTTTCTTTAATAGGCAAGCACAGAATAATTGTAGTATTTCCTAAAAACCAAATTAAAATTTGTTTACCACTTTCATTTTTATAATCAATTCAAATATTATTAACTTAATGTTTGTGAACTTCAGGTACTATTTAGAAACTAGCCATAAGGAAGTGAATAGATGCATGCCAGTGCTCAATGAATCACCATCTGGGAAGGTTCGGAGTCATCATGGTTAAGATAGGTCTTGGCAAGTTTTCACTAGATCTAAAGACATTGACTAGGAAGTCATTACTTTTTCATGATATATGAAGGCAAAAATATGAACATGAGCTAAGAAACATAGAGACTGAAGAGTTACCAACACCTAAACAGCTCTCAGGCTGTCTGGCGAAAGAATAGACATAGCTGAGTAGAGAAGTACAGAGTCGGCCACAGAATTAAAAGTTTGGATTCTGTAAAAAAACACATCCAAGACAAGAGTTTGTTAGATTGTACATCCACTGTCTCCTTTTCCCAGAAATCAGGCTCCTTCCCTTCCCTGAGGCTCAGTCCCGACCTCCTCAGAGAAAAACAGTTGATAAGAAAGTATGGTTTGCTGTTAAATTTTTGCATCCTACCTGTCTCTGCCTCCCTTCTAGACATGTGGGCTAGGATAGCTAGATCACACCGTATGGCCCTCACGCACCCTTTCTCTGGAACAGAATGGTCTGCCTCTCCATTTGTGTCCCCAGTCATGTCATCCATGGTGATCATCTCTCTTCATGCAGCTCCTCTGAGGACGTGAAGGGAAGCCTCTCTTTTAGAGGTCCCTTATTGCTATTGATGGCTACCGTGCACCATCTCTTCCAGTGTACGCTTACTTCAAGGTTCCTTGTGGTTGTGAGACTCTCTCTCCTAATAAATTCCTTCTGCAAGGTCATTTTGTGCTAGTTCTTTTTTGCAGACCTGCTTTACTTTTAACAAGTTCAAATACCAGGGATTTATTTGATGAATGGTCCATGAAGCTCTATGGAAGGAGTGACAAAAGGGGGGGGGGGAAGAAACCAGAGAAAATAAGGAGAATGCATCCCACAGTTTACATATGTGAGCTACTGATGCTTATGTTCTGGAAGAGATCTGAGGAGCAGTGCAGGCAAGAGGCCAGGATTGTCTTGTCTGAGGAGACCCAAGGTTTAGCACACCAGTCACAGTGAGTCCTTGGGTAGGGGTTAGCCTTAGGGGGAGTAAGTTCCTGACATTTCTGGCCTCTCAGATGAGGAGGTTTTAATGGTTTGAAAGATTCTTCAGGAAAGTGTTTTGGTGCTGGTGTCTCTAAGTCTGGGCTGTCACGCATGGGAATATTAAATGGACTGGATGAACCTTTTTCAGATTGACTACAGTTAAGTGTCACGAAAACCACAAGATGGAAGAGTTTCTGGGGAGAAAGTAATAACCCATGCTGTAAGGGTTGGTAATGCCAGAGAGTGCAGGGCAGGCTAAAAATTCTTTAGTCTAGGAAAAAGCTGCTAACAGAAACAGAGGTAGAAGTAGAAAAGTAGACAAATGATCAAATAAGATGCAGGAAGGGAATAAGATGAATGTGTGAGGTCAACATAAATAAAACGTACATAATAAAATAAAATCCTATTAAAATATTTTTATGACTTGACTCATATATCATTTTTTTCCAGGAGACTCTCCTTGAAATGCCGAGATTGGCTTCCAGGCCCTGACTCTTTAAATGCATCTTTTGTTCATTTTTTTTATGACAGAGCTTACCAGATAGACTCTAAATTATTTATTTGCTGCTTATGCAGGGATGGAATCATGCACAGAGGAAAGTTAGAGCTCCATTTGGTTCATTTTAGCCATAAAGCATTGAATTACTTTGTGCACAGCAATCTTAGGACACATTAATAGAAGCTAAACCAGCATCCTGGGGATATAAACCTGGTAACACAGTGTCCATTCCAACGCAAGGCTGGTCCTATTGATGATGCCTCCTCCTGACATATTGATGAGTGGCTGCACCACGGCACATTATTGGAATAATAAGTGACTGCTTAGGAGCAGTGACATTTTCCCCGAACAGGCTCTAGATGGGGATATTCATCTATTGTTCTGTCTTCACAACAGTTAAAGGGAGCGGTGTACGCAACTACTGGAAGAAAGTAAAATAGGGTGATTTCTCATTGGAAAGTCTCTCACAAACTCCTAGAAATGATTTAGAATATTATTTAAGGCAGATAAGATATGAAAAATATTTTTGAATTGTTATTCTAGATGATTTATTAAAGTGAAACATTACTATATGTCACCTCTTTCAAGATGTGTACGTTTTCTCTCGGGAAGATAGAAAGCAGTTGAGCTTTAAAATGTAAAGTAGATTTAATCAGAAATAAGCAGTTAAAATGTTCCACTTTTTGTGAAAAAAAAAAAAAACCCTGGTGCTTTGCAAACAACAAGGAAGGGTAGAAAAGTCAATGCCCAACAGGAAAAAACAAGTAAGATTCACAAACAATCTTGCATACATTTTAACAACAAAGTAAGGATTAAGGTTTGTATGATTAAAATTATTCATGCAAAATTAATTATGTGCCTCATTTTCCCAGCAAGCAAAGAAAAGGAAAACAGATATAAAACCTAGAAAGAGACATGGAACAGTGGAGAGAGAAATGTATTTCTGACACAATGGGCATCAAATGACCTTTGCGCTTCTGACTTTCCTTTGCCCGATGAGAAAAAGTTCACTACTGTATTAGCCCTTGTAGGTTACACCGAGCAGAACAGGGACTGTGACAGGTGGTGCGGTAGGAAAGCAGAAGTGGACAGAGTGGAAGAGGAGACTTCTGAGACCTTTTCCCTGGCATATTTTCGAAGGATATGCAGATGTGGGACTGTGGTGCTGAAGCTCCCTGCTGAACCACAGTTGTATGTAGGCTCTTCTTACACTAGAATTTTGTAGTTTGAGAACCCAGCAGGCCAATAGCTGTTCTATCTCCATCCGTACTGCTATGCAGTAGCCTCATCGCCCAAGGCATCTGGGACAGGCCGAACCAGCTCTATTGCCTCCACTGTGAGTCTATTACAGGGTTTTGATAGTAAAGACATGTTCTCCATCTTCAAAGAGTCACTCTAGACTCCATTTGCTAGTCAGCAGTGGCTTAGAAGAGCATTAAGTCTGGGCGTGTGGACTCCCATGAGCGAGGCTGTATTAGTTACTTTTCTCAATATTCTCATCAAATACCTGGTATACATGACAGAAAGGGAGGCATTGTTTATTCTTCTCATGCTTTCTGGAGGCTCAGTCCATCCTGGTAGGAGGGCACAGTGAGCAGGTCACAGCATGACACAGGAACACAGAAACAGGGAATGCCAGCACTCACCTTAACTGTCCACTTTCCTTTAATTCCATGTGCCTGCATGTATTTGGGATGGTGCTTCCCATATTCCAGTTAAATATTCCTAGTTGGTCTCCCAGAAAATGACCTCACAGATACTCCCAGAAGTATATCACTCCAGGCTTATAATGTTTTTAAATCTAGCCAAGGTGACAACGAGGATCAATCATCAAAAGGAGCATGATGGGAAGTTACATCATGGGCACTCAAACGCAGATATAAAACTTCCATGTGCAGCGCAGTGGGGTAGCTGTAGCTCACAATAACAAAGGTGATAAGCTTGAAGACTCTGAAAGAAGGGGTGATAAAGATATGGAATATTAATTACCCTGATTGATCAATACATACTGCACACATGTATTGTAATGTCACTCTGTACCTCTTCAATATGTGAAATTATTTCCTGTTAATTAATATTTTGATTTATAACATTTTGGCGGAATCATAGTTCTGTGTTGGAAGGTGAGGGCAACATTGTGGGCACCAAGACTTTTTTCCACCACTTCACTAAGAACTGGGCAAAGGGCTCCCTCATCTTGGATAACACTTCATTTTTCATACCACAAGGACCATAGCTGCTGCCATGTCTTTGTCCCTTCTGTTGTTCATGATCAAGTGAGGCTGAGATGGGCTATTTTGGATGTGGTTGCCTTGGCATTGGCATGAAGAACAAGACTCAGATCTCTTTTGGATCAGATGACACACTGGCACACCGAAGTTACTCTCCCAGATTTAGCCTACTAGCTGACAAATCTGTAGAGTCATGGCTCCTTAACCCAGGTACTGGAGACACACATATGCTTAGTACTAGAGCCCCGTCACCAATGTCAGGCTTGCAGCTCTTATTACCAGAGGCAAGGCTAAAGCCTTTGCGTTTACTATAAGAAACTACTGGAGAATTTTTTTTAACCAGAACTTTGAATGAATAAAAAAGCCATGAATAAATGAATAAAATATATTTTATTTAAACTGTGATCTGTGTCCCCAGGCCATTCTGTGAAGGGATGTGCACAAAGCTGCCATCATTCAGCTGCCATTGCAGACTGCAGCTCCCAAGCCTTTGTTTGCCCTTGAAAAGCTGTGTCTTTCATCCAAAGCAGCTGAAGTGTTTTTTTTTTTTACTCTTCACCTGGTGAAACATCCAGCTCTGCCCCACTTTCCCAATCTTTCCCAACAGAGAAACAAAAAAGACACTTTCAGCTCCCCAGGAAGTCTTGGCTATCACAGGGGTCTCCTTTGTGTAAGAGACTCTTCAACTTTGGCAAAGGAGAAACAGACTACTTCACAGGATTTATTCTAAAACTAAAACAAGCACTCTCCAAAAGACAAGAGGATGTGCCCCAAGCCAGGAAGGGTCACAGGTTTTATAATTGAGCATCATGAGACCAGCCACTTCTGGAGTGTTGCTGGAAGGCACTGAAGGCTTGCACAGGCAAAGACACACTGCCTCACCAGAATCTCCCAACCAGTCCTGATACCAAGATTTTATAGAAAATACTGGTGTATGTTCTCAGAATTCAGGGTAAGTTGTAATGTTTCTGTAAGATGTTGAGTTTCTCAGAATAGGATTATTTGCCTGCTGTCTGAAGGACAGGGCGAGGTCCTTATCTGATAACCTGGGAACATCCAAATAATCAGTGAAGAGAAGAAAGAATGCTACCTGAGATCTAGGGACTACCCACGTGACCTTTTGGTTGGTTTTCATTGGAGAAGTAGAGAAAGTGTATGAAAGGCATAATTTTCAGCTTGTGCATCATTCAGAATTCAAGACCCATGAAAGGGTTCAGGGAATTCAAGGAGAGTGAGTGTCAGTTATAATGGAGACGGCCTGCTCCTAAAGTAGGCTCTCTCACCTAATATTATTACAACCTTAGCGCACAAAGGATGGGATTGTAGCACACTTCCTCTATGTGCTTGCAATGTTGTAAGACCTTCAGTGGTTGCCTGCAATTACAGCTAGTACTGAACACAAATATACTGATTTCCTAATGCATACACCCAGAATAAAGTATAATATGTAAATTAAATGCAATAAGAGATTAGCAAAACTGAATGATAAAAACAGAATGATTCTAACAATATACTATGTGGGGTTTGAATGAAAATGGTTCCTATATGCTCATAGGCAGTGGCACTATTAGGAAGATTGACCTTGTTAGAGTAGGTGCAGCCTTGCTAGAAGAAGTATATCACTGGGAGTGGACTCTCAGGCTTCAGAAGCTCAAGCCAGGCCCAGTGGCTCACTCTCTATTCCTGCTGCTTGTGGATCCAGATGTAGAAATCTCAACTCCTTCCTCAGCATCATGTCTGCCCGTGTGCCATCATGCTTCCTACAATGTCAATAAAGGGCTAAACCTCTGAAACTGTAAGTTAGACTCAATTAAAATTTTTTTTGTAAGAGTTGCCATGGTCATGGTGTCTCTTTAGAGCAATGGAAACTCTAACTAAGAAATAGTAAAAATTACATGAATATCCCCTTCTCTCTGAAAATATAGTTTTGTAGTGTGCTTATACTACTTTGGGTTATTTGAGATAATGAAATACATACCAGATAAGATGAAGTGAGCTGAGTCACCCAGGCACTGTGGCATGGTTTTAGGATACACTGACTAATGGGGTTGGAGGGTGTCATTCAATTCTAGTGACCCTGGATCAGTGACCATGGTTGGATTGCCGGAGCATTTTAGATTGTTGGTTGGGATCTCTGATAGTTGAAAGATGCTTCTCATATTTTTAACATTCTGGGACGACACTGATTGTAGTTTTTTCCTTTTGTTCTTCCTCTGTAACTCATCAAAATTTGCTACACAAACTTTAATCCTATATTGGCTATTTGGTGATTTTATTACTGCTTTCCAACTGAGGATCATAGTCCAGAATTTTTATCTTTGTGATTTGAATTTTGGCAGAGTTCAGAAATGTCCATGCAAATATTTCTGCCTCATTTTCTTTTTCATCGTGTTTCTCTTTTTTGCAAATGACTCGACATGTTTTTCTGATTCCTCATCACTAACACTTCTTGATGGGTGAATGTATGTCACCTTGACAACAGACAAAGAGCTGAAGCAAAGAGCTTGGATTTTTGAGGTAAACAAACAACCTTGGTATTTTCATCGCAAACAAACTCAGGAGAGCCAGAGGCAAAGTCTCTTATTAACACTGTGTAAGTTCTACCTCTCCTCTAAGCACTTTTTTCATGTCTGGCAGAGTCACTATGTAAACAACTTGTTAGAGTGTCTCTGTGCCACCAGAACATGGCATTTAAATTTTGTTTTATTTGTTCGGAGTGTATGTGAGTTTTTTCTTCTTTTTCTTTCTTTTACTTTTTACCTTTATCTCTTATCTAGTTTTATTTCATACCCCCTCCCCACCAGTATTAGCACTGGCATTCACTTATCTATGCCTCTAATCACAAAATCACCAGAGTTAATTTCTTCTTCCATGCTTTCTGCTCTGGAGACTCCTTAGCACATTTATGTATAGATCCATCCAAAGGAACCAAGTTTTGTTATACCCGAAGACTTGCTTTCTATGGTATTCTTCCTCTCTGATCAGATTCTTCTGTTCCTCTATTATCTGTTGACAGACTCATTCTCTAGAGTGACTTTTATGCTTCCTGTGAAGTTTATGCCAGAGTTATTTTGAGCCATTTCTTGCTTGCAGTCAATGGCCTGGTGCCACTTATTTGAGCATCTGTGGTTGTGTTCTTCTCACAGCCTTGGCTACTCTGGTTCAACATGCCAGCAGTCAGAACATGTTTTCTGTACTTGTCTTCTACTCAGACACATACGGCATTTTCCATCTCTACTAAACATTTAATATGCAGTGTGGCTGCAACTTGGCAACTCGAAACGTGACAGCAAAATTTCATGAGTTTCTTCACCTTTCTGTACAATTACATAAACAAAAGACTTGCCCCCACTGTGGCTCCCCAGACCTTATCCCAGAATTATTGTCTTTGCTTGATAAGTAAAGAATTTGAACCATTTCATTTAAAGTTAGCATTTTTCAGCTTCTCTTTGACATATTGCAATTGTCAGTTCCTTTGGGAGCTGTTAAGTATAATAAGGTTCACTTGAATATAAACTCTACCATCAGTCTGATAGCATGGTTGCCTGGTGACTGGCTATCCATGACAGTTCACAGAGCTGGGTACAGTGTGTAAAGAGATGCTTCACTTTCCAGGTGGCATAGAATTGAGGGGCATCAGATTTCTTCATATTACTCACAATGGTGTGCAATTTGAAATTTACAATTTGTTGCTTTCTAGAAATATCCTTTTAGTATTTCAGACTACAATTGGCCTGAGATAACTGAATCTGTAGCAAACCTTCAGTCAAATCATGATTTCAATGATCTAAATTAAGATTATTATCAGTTTAATGGTTTTATCCAGGTTAACACTATACCTTCTATGGTCAATTGTTCTCAACCTGTGGGTTGCAGCACCAGAGGGGTTACATATAAGCTATCTTTCATATGAGATACTTACATTGATTTGTAACATTAGCAAAAGTACAGTGATGAAGTAATAACAAAATAATTTTGTTGTTGGGGGTCACACAATATGAGGAACTGTGTTAGAGGGTCAAGCATCTAGAAGGTTGAGAACACTGTTCTAGGTATTTCATTGAAATCTGGTTGTTCTCAGTCAGATTTAAGGATGTTTCATCCAATGTGTTGTGAACATAACATACATTTAACCATAGACTAGTGACTAAATGTCTTAGTAACTAGTAACTTTGGAACAATTTTTCAAGAAGGGGTATTTCCAGAAAGTTAGTAGACAGAGGATGGCCCAGCATATAGCACTTCTCTCGGTCAGTTCACAAGGACCAGAATTTATTATTCCCTTCTGTGTTTTGGAGATATGGGTAATAGGTGTAATAGTGTGGCCTGGGCCTGACTATCTGTAATGCTCCTAGAGTCATCTAGGAGATAGACCTCAGGGAATGTCTGGGAGGGAGATTCTATATGGGTTATCTGAGATGGGAGGAGCTACCTTAAACATAGGGAGCCATTCTGTGGACTGGGCCCCTGGACTGAGTGAAAAGGAACAGTGAGCTGAGCACCATCACCTACTATTCCCTGCTTCCTGACTGTACATGCAATGTGACCAGCTGCCTCACAACTGCTACTATGCCATACCGAACACATTGGACTGTGTTAGCATAAATGGGTTCAACATAAATGATGAGCCAAAAAAAAAATCCCCCTTTGTGTGTTCCTTCATTTGTAGATTTTGTCACAGCAATTAGAGAAGCAGCTAATACATAATTGGTAAGCAGATTCAAGAGACTGAGATTTCAAGTGGCTGCTATGATGACCTCACAGAGAAACTGATAAACAGAAGCCATCATGGCAATCTTGTAAAAGTCATTATGCGAAAGGGAGGCATTCACACAACCTCTGGATGTAAACAGAATGCTTTCTGCACAGGCTGACTTCAGCAGTCGGGGCTCTGTCTCTGGAAATAAGACAGATGTGCATCCAACCCCTTGATCTGCTTTCTTGGTATTGAAAAGAAAACTGATTTATTTTTTGATTCTTTTTTTTTCATAATCTACAAAAGTGGACTTTGGGTAAAGCACTGAAGGTAAAGCTATGACTGTGAGTTCAAAGCGCTACGATAATTAGTCACAGGAGAATGCTTTGCTCAACAAAGTTCAGGGATTGCAAACTTCAGTTGTTAAGATTCTTCTTATGATTTTCTACTTATCATCTGAACTTCTGAGAAAGAAAAAAACTGTCTTCCTCATTTTTAGGTAGTGAGATGTCAAGTTGAATTGGAATTCCTTCCTTCCAGATTTGCACTGAGGTAGATAAAGGGCAGCAGGGCTGAATAGCTGCTTTAGAGTACACTGGTACCTCCTACCTGCTAAACTGGAGTACATTCAAATATGTGTTATTTTCACACTGTCTCTCCCAGACAGGCAATACAGACAACATTCATTGTAACTCTCTCTCTCTCTCTCTCTCTCTTCTCTCTCTCTCACACACACTTTCAAACACACAGTTTTATATCCATCATATTTCTGACTAGTATACTTGTTTTTCATTTCTAATCAGTGAAATTAGCTTACTGAATACTTTCCCACCAACTCTATGTGGACTGGACTTAATTACATGCGCAAAATCTACTAATTCCCTTTGCTGCCCAAGGATGTAAGGCTGAAATTGGATTTCCTTCTCATTTTGAGTGACCTTATGCAGTATATATGTTTGATCCTCTATGTTTTCTTTTCACCATCATTTTATGTTCTAAGAAAAAATTTGATTCATAAAGATTTGTTTATCATGGCTGGGAGAAAGCTCAGTAAGTAAGAACACATTCTGTTCAAACTCTCAGTTCACCCATAAAGGCATATGTGACTACACATGCCTATGACTTCAAGCAGATTCCAGGAAATGACTTGTCGGCCATCCTTCCCCAAATAGTGAGCTTTATATTTAAATGTGAGACTCTGTTTTAATAAACAAGGTGATCTGCCTGGTGGTGGTTGTGCATATCTTGAATCTCAGCATTTGGGAGGCAGAGGCAGGTAGATCTCTGTAAGTTTGAGGCCAACCTGATTTATGGAGTGTATTACAGGACAGCCAGAGCTACACAGAAATACCAGTCTTAAACAAAACAAAACAAAAAGCTGAGGGATCGGAAAGATGGCTCAGCAGTTAGGAGTGCTTGCTTCTCTTCTAGAGAACCTGGGTTTGGTTCCCAGTATTCATGCTGGGCTGCTCACAACCATATGTAACTACAGCTCCAGAAGAATTGACACCCCCTTCTGGTACCCACATGATTACCACATGGTAATCACATACACACACACACACACACACACACACACACACACACACACACAAGCACACAGAGGGAGAGAGAGAGAGAGAGAACAAAAATAATAAAATAAGTCTTACCTCCCCTCCAAAAAAATTAAGATGAAGAGTGTTAAAGGAGGACATATCTCCTTTAACAATATGCCCAATATCCCTCTCTGTTCTCAGTGTATGCATGAGTTGATGTATCTGCACATTATAATGTCCATAGACTATAGACTATATCCACAGCACACACCATACACATATGCACACATACAGAAAATAGGTGTGTGCTGGTGAGGTTTTCCTTTTTGGGTGTATTTGACAGAAACCTGAGTTGTTTGGAAAGAGGAAATACCAGTTGAGGAACTGCTTTCATCAGATTGGCCTGTGGGGCCTCTTTTTGATTAATGATTGATGTGGGAAGGCCTGCCTACCATGGGTGGTGCCACTCCTGTGCAGGTGGGCCTGAGTTGTATAAGAAAGGTAGCTGGGTAGGCCAGGGGAAGCAAGCCAGTAAGCAGCGTTCCCTTATGCTTTCGGCTTCTGTTCCTGCCTCCAGGTTCCTGCCATGAGTTCCTTCCGTTGATGGTGGCCAGTGATTTATCAAAGCAACAGGCAGCAAATTCGGGCAATATGCATTTGGTAACCATAGACATTTCCAAAAGCACGGAGGCAAAAGATATTAAATGTAGAAATTTTGCTGATATAAACATTTATGTATTCTGCATATGATACATGTTGTATATATAGGATGTGTGTACTACACACATATTAAACAGGTTTGGCAGTGATTCAAGGCAAAGGAGCACATTACAACCTGTTTTAGGATGTTGATGGTCAAAATCAGCCTATGCAAAAGCTTGGTGAAAGCCACCTGAATATAGGGTCTCTGCTCTGTTGGCAGTGAGTCAATAACAGAAGAAGCCAGGGGAGAGGGTATCCAGGGGTGTGTCTTCATGGGTCTGTGCTGGACCTAACAGCAGGATCTGGTTTGCATGTGTTAGAGGAGGACGTTCTCAGCTCTGCACTGCAGGAGAACTAACTGGACACTATTAAGATGAACATGGATTTGGAACAGAATAGATTTGGATGTAAGGTCTGGCACCAAAGAATTATGACTGAGTGAATATGGGCAGGTTGTTTACGCCTTTGCAATGTATTCTGTGGTGTTTCACTCAGATCCTTCCCTCTGGGATGTCAGTGCCTAATCTCTCAGTAAATAAGTTCCTGTGTGCCTGACAGATTTGAGTCCCTCCCCTGAGAATTGCCTCAACTTCAGGGAGCTGCCTTTCCTCAAGGTCGCATTTCCTTCATGCTGACAGCTTGTCTGTAATGATTAGTTGATGCAGGAGTGAGTGCCCAGCTTTTCATCAGGACCATCCCAGCCCTTAGCTTCCTGTGAATTTACTGAGATCTCCATTGAGACTCTATTCATTCCAACTTCCTGTGCCCTGTTCCCAGCCTATGTCATCATCAATGAGCGAACAATGTAATTACTAAATGCAAATGCCTGTCTTGGAGTCTGTTTTTCTTAATATCTACATAAAAATCTTCTGTAAGAATTTATTTCCTTGTAATAGTATAGATCACCTCACAGTTTTATGATAATTTAAACACGATAACTTAGGGCATGTCAGACTTTCTGGTAGCGAGTGGCCACTTACCTTCCTAGGATTTTGTGCCTGCCATATTCTTTCCCTTTCTTGGATCTATATTTGCTAAGATTTGGGTTTGATTTTGAGTTCCATGTTAATATGCTGGTTCCTTGATTTAGGATAATGCCTAAAATTATGACCCTGTATTATATGTTCTTGACGCCCGAGAAAGGCAGGAGTGTTTCAAATGGCTCAGCTCCAGGTTTCCTTCATCAGTTAATTCCCAGGAACCAGATCTTTCCAAGCCTCCCCAGTGCTGGGCTACCAGGCTGAGTTCCCTCTTAGTCCCAGAGCACAGGCTCAGTTACCTGCAGTTTCTTAGACATGCCAAATGTCTTCTTACAGGAGCTACGAGTTCTTGACTACAACCTTTTTGGCATTGCATGAGGTAGAAGTAGTCCAATCCATGTCTCTCAGTCTATATAATTAATAATCTGCTGTCTTGTTTGCTAAGTGTTAAGGGTCTTGTGCTCAGCCCTCCCTGTAACTACCTAGGAACCTACTGCTTATCAGTGAGATAAATAAGAGACAGAACACATCAGACTGAAGAGAGAGGGCTCTTGCAAGTGTCCTAATTTACTGTTATAGGCCTCTGTGTCTTAGATAATCATCAACAAGTTTGGTCAGCTTTATGCTGTCCTTACCTGCAATGACAAAGGTATGTCACGCAAGGACATCTTCCTTCAATAATTACCCTTAGGTGTTTCTTAGCTTTCTGTTACAATAGAAATACAGTTGCAACAAATATTTCAGTAGTCCTTGTTTCAGTTTGTTGTAGTTAGGAAGTTACTAGAATTGATTTCCTTTTCTTAATTTATTGAAAATTTCCTGCATATGTGAAGTGTATCTTGGTCATCTCCATTCCCACTTCTTCCCTCCAGCTTTCTTCAGCCAGTCCTAAAATATTCCCTGTCTCCCTCCCAAAAACGTGCCTTGTGTTTACAAACGCACTAAACCCAATGAGTGCTGTCCATATGTATGTGCGTGGGCATCCTCTGGAATGTAGTCAACCTACCAACATCTGCTTCTCTTCACAGAAAGGTGACTCTTTATTCCCTCAGCAGCCATCAATTGCCATTAACATCTTGGCCAGGACACAGACTTGGGAGACCTCCTGCTTCCATTCTAAAATGAATTTTTCTTAAAACTATTTCTTTCATTTTATTTATTTGATTGAAAATAGATGTTTCATGTAATGTATTCTGATTGTGATTTCCTCTCCCCCATCTCTTCCCAGATCCTCTCCACCCATCCTATCCTACACCATTTCTTTCTCTTTCTCGTTAGAAAGCAAACAAGCACATAAAAGAAAAAAAAACAAATAAAATTAAAAAGATAAAATAAAAACAAACAAACCAGAATAGGACAAAAACCAAACTAAAGCAAAAACAAAAAAAAAAACCCACACAAGTAGGAAAAAAAGAGCCAAAGAAAAAGCCCAAGAGATACATACAGACTCAGAGACATACAAATCCACGCTCAGAAAACTCTTAAAAAGAAAATTGGAAATTATGGTATATATGCAAAAGATCTGTAAGGGGGAAAAAGCCCAACATACTCTCATGAGACAATAAACCTCCAAAAATAACATCAAGTTTGTTTTGTGTTGGCTGTCTATGGCTGGACATGGGACCTGACCTTGTGTGGTTTGTATACACAGTGAGATCCCACTGGAGAACACTGATTTCCTTTGTGAGCGGTTAGCAATTGGAGATAGCTTTTGGGTTAGGCCTGTAGGCATGTGTCAGCTTCCTCTTGCTGCACTGGGATTCATCTAGCTTAGACATGTGCTGGCCTCGTGCATGCTGCCACAGCTCTGTGGGCTCACATTGTGTCTAGAAGGCCTTGTTTCCTTGGTGTCCTTTATCCCTTCCCCACTGGCTTTTAGTCTTTCCCCCTCCTCTTCCACAGGGTTCCCAGAACTCTAAGGGGAGGTATTTGATGGAGGCTTCTCATTTAGGACTGTTTTAAGATCTCTCATCTTCTCTACATTGTACAGTTGTGGGCCTCTGTATTTGTTCCCATCTATTACAGGATGAAGCATCTCTGATGATGGTTGAGCAAGATACTGACTATGAGTATGTCCAAATGTTATTAGGAGTCATTTTATTGCTACATTGCTACATTGCTTTAGCAGAAAAGTAGTCTTTGTTTTCTTTTCCCCTAGGTCCATGGTCTCAGGGTTTTGGCTATGTGAGCAGTGTTGGGCATGAGTCCCATCTCAGCAGGCCTTAATTCTAATCAAATAGTGGTTGATTAATCCTACAACTTTGTGCTACTATTGCACCAGTGTATCTTGCAGGCAGATCATAGGGTTTGTTTCAGGAATGGTGTTTACCTTTCTCCTCTAGTAGCGTGCAGGTATCTTCCAGTACCATGAAACCTAGTCAGTAGGGGTGATGGCTCTAGGTATATTTGATGGCAAGGGATATTCACTTGAGGTTTTTTCTCTTTCATTATTTGGTGTTTCCATTTAAATTTTTTTATTTGTGTATATTTTAAGAAACTTCAACTGTAGTTGGTTTCTATATGATGCCTCAAATGGTCCGTAGTTTTATCTGTTCTTCCCCATATTTCCTCCATTGGCCCCATCTTCCATCTCCCTCCCTATTTGATCTTCCTATTCCACTCCCTGTCCCCATATCAGCCATTCATAACTGCCCTTAAGTATGGTCTGTATGCTCAGTGAGTCTAGGTTGGGAAAAAACTGATTTTTCCTTTCCTAGGAAGTTCCTTCTCTCTATCTAGTCCCTTAATTTGTACTTAGTGTCTGTGAATATGTAGATTATAGCTTTCTTATAGAATATTTAACAGCTAGGATTTTTAATTCTCTTAAACATTCATAGGTAGGTGAGACAATTTACAAAGAAAAACATTTTCTTTGTCTCATAGAGGCAGTCCCAGTATGTGATTGGGCAGATCTGTCACTTTTAGGCCTTTATGAGGGTACTGGAAGCCTGTGTGAGAAAACGGTTCTCATAAAAACCAGGAAGAAAGCAAAAGAAGGAGGAGAGGCCAGGTTCCAATATCTACTTCAAGGGCTTGAGGGCACCTCCTTCATAGCACTAAGCTAGGAACCATGATTAACATTGTGTCTTTAGAGGGGCCTTTACCATTCAAATAACAGCTATTTCAGTTCTTCTGTTGCTTTTAACTCCATGGATGAATGCATGCTCTGAATTTTAAAGTATTTACAGTTTGCTTAAGGAAATTAAGATGGTTCAGTGTGTTAGTGATAATATATAAGCACAAGAAATTTGTTTCTTTGGTCATCATCATCATAATATAATCATAATAAACAGATGCAACTTGTTTGCAGATTTATTTCTCTCTCATGCATGTCTTTATCTCATGAGATCTCTATTCCCCAGTTCCTCTTTTTTTCTCCCTCCTCTGTACATTGTCTGAAAGTGTATTGCTGTGATTGATTGTGATAAAAAGTTGAAGAGCCAATAGCTAGGCAGGAGATATAAGCAGGATTTCTGGGGAAAGGAAGAGAAAGAAAAATCTAGGCATGCAGGAAACATCTGGAGACATGGAGAGGAAACAGGAGGTGCAAGATAAAGGAAAGGTAATGCCACATGATAGAAATTAGATTAACACAAATGGGTTAATCTAAGTTATAAGATGTAGTTAGGAACAAGATCTTATAGGCCAAACTTCTATAATTAATAAGAAGTCTCCTTGTCATTATTTGGGAGCTGGCTGGAGGGACAGAAGACTCGATACACTCCTCTCTTGCCCCCTCTCATGTTTCTTTCTTCCTCTCTCATTTGTTTCCATTCCCCTGTGCCAGTTACTATTCTGTTTTCCAATTGTGAAGGTGACAGCAAGTCTAATTCTTACTTTTAGGTGAATTTATGTTTCCTTCAATCTAAGTTTTCTTCTATGCAGACATAGTCCTTACTAAGGATCATTTTCTTCAGGACTCCTTTGCAGTTAGCTTTGGTCCATGTCATAGCCTTGCCAATGGACTGTGAGTGTCAGTGGCAAGTATAATCTGTGAAGCAAGTAGGTTCTTTCCTCCAGCTCTTTTCTCCACATTGCCTTAGAACCCAAATGTTCCAGAAAACAGATCTACCAGGTGATGGCAAAATATTTGTTCCACTCTAGAGTTCCTATATTATCTGTGCATGAAATAATTTTTTATCTATTGAAATTTCCCTACTTTAATGCTATTATAATAAATAGTGCCTATTCTTATTTTAAAAAAACCCTTCATTGCTCAGACCTTGTTAATTTGAAGGGGAAGCTAGTGCTATCACATGGCTCAATATGCTTTATGTGAAGCCACTAACAGATTTGTATGTGAAACCTCAGATTTTAAACTTTGAACTCATATTTTTAATTGATAATTTGGACTACACAAAATGTCTCTGGGTCACATTCTCTTCACAGACTATTTATTTTTAAAAAATTCATAACCTGGGTGATCTTCAGGTTGTTTCATGGCTCTGACTCACTAGTCCATACAAGTTGAGTCACGTCCATTGAATTTACTAGGCAGATATTCCTAGATTGGTCCAGGATGATAATAACTCTCATTTCATACCACAGGGCATAAAACAAAAACATAAAAAGAATCAAACAAAACCCATGAACAATTTCTTGTTTATCACTGGAGCTCCCCCAACTGTTTAGCGATTTCCTGAACACAGAACTGCCCACCTCATTGGGCTGGTGGTGCAATGGATAATGTGTCTGACTTCATGTCAAAGGATTCTACAACTGCCCACCTCTTAAACATTGGGATGATTGTGCTGGTTGATCTAGGCAACTTGTCTGTATATAAAGTTCCTGTGCTCATATTTTGGGTTTGGGTATCTTTGCCAATATGCAGTTGTCTTCTCCCTCTGTGCAAACAGGCCAAATCAATCCCTAAATCCACCCAACTCATTGAAAGATAGACTTTCTTGCTCACTACTAACATCTCTGGAAAATTTTTATTTTGAATTCTTGAGGCATTCATTGTTTAGTACACATAAGTTGTCCATAAATTCATGATCATATATTAATAACAGCAGGATAAGTACAATAGCACTATTCCCTAGATGAGGACAGTGATGGGGCTACACTTTTCTTTATTCCATGGGTGTATTTCTCAGAGTGTTGAGCACTACTCTCTAACATGCTGTGACTGGTTCCCTTCTACCACCCTTGATACACTTGTTTAAGATGATGAATCACTTTAATACCCCCCATTATAAATGCACACCTCAACAGGACAGGAACAGTCATAACATTAAAGTATCCATGTTGTGTCTGGATAAAAGTCCAAGAGAATATAGTATAGAGAAAAACATATAAAGGAAAATGGGGAGGAGGTAATGGCCAGGCAAGGTTGAGAGTTAGAGACTCTGTGAATCAAGCACTATTTTTAAATTAATTTTTCTTTGTTTCAGAAAATTGAATAAAATGTCTACATTCTAGAATATCAACATCACTATTATGCCTAAGTTAAGGGAAAATGCAATTACCTAATTGGGAACTCAAATCTTCAAATAGAATGTGGGCAGGTGTATATCACACACAAAGAAATGGCTAATACTGTTGTGTGGCTAACACTACTGTGTGCCTGACATCTACAAACAATTTTTATCTCATTAAAATTCTATAGTATCAATTGTATTGAATTATAAAAAAAGAAGGCCAGAATGCCTTGATTACTGTAAGCAGCTTCTAAGGGATGTTTTTAAAACAAGGAAAATAAATATAAAGATTTGGGGTTTTAAAGATTTTTGATTGAGTTAAAACTCAAGATTTCATAAAACATCTGGATGACCAGAAAATATTCAAAATAGTCATGTTGAGAACATGGAAGAAGTGTGTTGAAGTTCTACATAGAACTCTCGTCAGTCCATCCTCATCATTCAGCAAGTGTTCTACCCTGAGCAACATCACCAGCTCTCCTTTGCATTTTGTATTGAGACAAGGGCTTGATAAGTTGCTCTAATTGGGCTTGAACTTGTGGTCTTCCTCCTTTGAGCTTTTGAGAGCTGGCGTTGGCAGGTAAGCACCATCATGCTTGGCTGCTATTGCTTTAAAAAGTAGAGTGGAAGAGTATTGGCATTTACATATTCATATTTTAAAGACAATTTGATTTTTGTTGTGATAGGGTATTTTAATTAACACTATTCTAGAAATAAAATTTGATTGCATCACACTTCTATTTACAAGATTCTAATATCTTACTGCTAAAACATTCCAAAATGAGTCCAATAAACATTTTCCACTTAAGAGATGAAAATGACTACTTTAATCAATTACAACTACACTGAGCTGAGAACAGCTGTGTTAAAACCATCCAAATCCCAAATATTCATCCCAATTTTTAAATTATCACCACTTTTCATCCAAGAGAGGAAAAGGGAACCTGAGGAGCTGGAGCCCAGGTTCAGTTGGTAAAGTGTTTGCTTTACTAACAAAATGGCCAGCTTTGGCTCCCAGAATCAGTGTTAAAAATATCCAGGTGCAGTGGTGTTTATTTGTAACCCCAGTGCTGGGGAGACAGAAAGAGCAGAGTGTTGGGCTCATGGCTGACCAGCCTTGCCTACTTGGCTTCTCCAGGACAGTGAGAGACCATGTCCCACAATAGAAATGTAGGCAGCACCTGAAGAACCATACCTGGTGTTTTCTTCTGGTCTCCCCATGAACACACACACACACACACACACACACACACACACACACACACACACACACACACACGGGGGGAAGCTCCTGTTATTTGAGCTAATAGTTACTTGACGCTCCTTATTTCTACTTTATGTTATTATTGGTGCTTATTAGAGTCACAGTTTCAATGTCAAATGTAATAGATCTCACAATCCCCTTCCCTTGGAGTAATTGCAGGCATCTCGTTAGATATTTCTTTTCCACTTTCAGAACCAGAACCATTTATACTAATATGCATTGCTTGATTGTTCTGCTAAGAGCTATTTTCATTCTAAGATTCTGCATGCACTTCTGTACTGGTTACTTGTCTGTGGCTGGAATCAAATTCCATGACTAAATGCAGCTTACAGGAGGAAGGATTTATTTGGGCCTGTTGTTATAGAAGGGGAGATGTCCATAATGTCAAGGAAACAAGACAGGGAGTTGGGAGATAACACCGCCACTTCCGAGAGCATGCACTAGAGCAGGCAGAGTCTATAAACTCCCAAGACCCACCCTCCTAAAGGTTCAGTAACCTTCCCAAACAGCACCACAGACTGGAAAGAGCAAGTGTTCAAATACATGAGTCTATGGGGGGACATCTCTTTTTAAAATACCCCAGTTGCTATGCTCTCTCTTCTGATCAGTGGTCTCAACTTCAACTCTGAATATTGATGTCAGCAAACAGAAATTAGTTGAATTACTTAAGCAGGATATCTTTCTTTAGCTGTTCAGAATGTACTTCTTCATAGCAGGTGCTCGCTCTTGAGGCAAGGATGTGAAATGGCCCATCTATGGGATGCAGTGTGTCTTAACTATGACTTTCAGTGCATTGTGTAAACTGATAATAGGCACTGGGAACTGGGAGTGAGGCTGCCAACTGAAGTACAGTGTTTGAACCGGAGCTTGTAATGCCAATGTGTAAATCCATCATCTATCTTTCTTGATTATACTATGAAGCTTCAGGCGTCTCTAGGAGATTTTGTATCTCATTTTGGTACTTGAGTTGCCAATCTTTCATGACTAAAAGGTCATCTTCATGTTAAGGATTAAGAAACCAAACCAAATAGATAAACAGGCAACCCCAACTTGGCTAAATGTATGAGGCCTTATTTTCCTTGTAAAATAGTAATTTCTCATTATCTTCTGCATTATCAAAATGGGGACCTCTCTTGTCATACCAGATCCATTTTAACATTAAAGCCATGTTCTGTGCATGCTGGCACTCACCTGAAATTTGAACAGTTTCCTGTGAAATTGCATCTGTCTATGATAAAGGGAGGCTAATTTCTCATGCGAGCACATTCTAAGAGTTCATTTTATTGACACACCGTTTTAGGACATTGTTGCCTGACTTATTATTTGACCATTGAGGCAGTGACTTAATCATTTTTGAGTCATAGTCCATTTTTATACCATCTTGATGAGAAAAAAATGATGTATTTTCAGAAAAGTAGTAACTAGACCATACCCTCTTTAATAACTAGACCATACCCTCTTCAATATCACACAGTTCCTGGCACCTTTGGCTTAGACTTTGTGTGCAACTCTTGCTAGTACCTCTTTTGAGCAATTCAGGCTCCAGTTCACCGTCTCCTTTATGTGGTTGGCAGGTTTAGGCATGGTTCCTGAATATGCCTCTTTGTGAGACAGAAATGAATTTCAAAGAAAAATCACAAAACCAGTATAATCTCTAACTACGTTATAAATATTTATTCTTATATCTACAGGTAAGTGCACTTTTCACCCCCCATAGAGGAAACTTCTTTTTTCGACAGATGGAGACCATTAAAGAAAACTAAAACCAATGAAAATGCAGAGTTATCGAGTCTGGTCCCAGTGGATGCACATACAAATTAGCTGCTGCACCTAAGGCTCGGAGAACATTGCAGGAGAGAGGGGAGAAAGATTGTAAGAGCGAGAGGAAGAGAGTTTGCTGTGAAATTGTGTCTCCTGGTAAAACCCATGAAATTTCATAAGCATGACTGCACAAAGATAAGATGAACAAGGACAGCATACCAAAGTGGACAGGGGAAGGATCCTGAGTCCTCAACCCCACATAAAGAGCTACAGGCAACTAAGGAATTCTACTAGTCTTCCACAGGGAAAAACACACAAATTGACTATCCAATACCAAATGGTAATACCTGAAAATATACGCACAAGAAAAATTATATAGACTGAGCAGGTTGTAATTATGTATGTAGGAATATACATGTATATAAATATTCATATGTGTATGTAACAATAATTAATGATGAAAGAGATGAGCAAGGAAGGGTATATAGGATGATTTGGAGTGGGGAAAGAAGAAAAGGCAAAAACACTGTAGTCTCACAAAAAAGCAATAAAGGAAATAATAAGTAGGCAATCTTCATCAACAGTGTTTCATTAACAGTGGTAAGAAAAAACTGAAAAGTGGTTCTAATTTTATTTTTATTTAAATGCTTGTGTTTTTTTTTTCTGCACATGCTCCATATTTGCCTTGTCAGTAGAAGGCAGAGAGGGCATCAATTCTGTGGGAACTGGAGTTACAGATGGTGGGAATAACTTGATGTGGTTACTGGGAACTCAATTGTGTTCTTCTGCAGGAGCAGCGAATGCACTTATCTATGGAGACCTTTCTCCGGCTCATTGTAAATGTTCTTCGCGGCATAGTTTCCTGCTCAGTTCACAAGGAGTGGTAGATGTGACTAGGGATGAAAGTGTTCTTTTTAGAGCAAAGTGGTCTGTGAACCATGCTCACATCTCCCAGATCAAAACCTTGTCTTCATTTAACCAGAATTTTATCTTCTTTACTTCATCTATTTTCTGACTATTCCAGTTAATTTCAAGAGACAGAACCATTGCTAGTTATATTATAGACAGATTCTGAGGAGAAATATATTTCAAAAGTTGGGTCTGGGGAATTAACACTGGGATGATTTTTATAAGCTTTAACAACATTATGACTCAGGCATAAAGTAATAATTTTAAATGCTCTGAATATTTTATGAGGAGAAAATGAGTTAGGTGCTGAAGGGAGAAGGCAGAAATTGGCATTCCATGTTACAGTCTTCACAGCTTGTACATTTCCTAGAAGGGCATCTTAGAACTTTGGAAGGTAAAAAAACAGTGGGCAAGACACATTGTTCAATTCTGAGCTGGGTGCTGATATGGCTGTGTGGGGTATGCCCTGGGAATATGGGCAGTAGTGCAATGTAAGGTTAATCACTTTTATGTCATTGCTTCTGGAGGACTGGGCCTACGGTTTGGTTTCCTCTGGCTGTGTTATTACCCAGGTTTCACTCTCCAAAGCTGGAGTGAGCAGTAAACCAAAATTATTCTGGGAATGAGTATTTTCTGGTTATTTATCTCTCTGACCCTCTGAACTCTGTGCTCTTCTAGTTTGATTTCTACCTATGTGGATCTTCCTGCTCCTTCCTGCCTTTGTGATCTCTTACCTTAGTTTGCTTTTTCTTTCATTTGTAGCATCTGCCAGACCATTTTTAACTCCGAATATTTTCTTTCATGGATTTTGAGAACTTTTCTGAGGTTGTAAACAGTGTTCTATTTATCTCAGATAGGAAAACAAAAAGTTTGCAGATACAATTCTACCCAAGTACAGCCTGGTGAACCAAGGAGTTTAACTGAAGATATTTACAGGAGCATAGATGAGGGGTTACTGACAAAGGCATGTGTCTTAGTGACTGCTCTATTGCTGTGAAGACATTCCATTGGGAGTTCTAGAGATTCAGAAGCTTTGTCCATTATTATCATGGTGGGAAAAACCTTGCAATAGCTGAGGACTACATCCTGATTTACAGGAGGGAGAAAGAGAGAGAGAGAGAGAGAGAGAGAGAGAGAGAGAGAGAGAGAGAGAGAGACTCTGTGGCCTGAGCTGGGTATGGGTTTTTGAAACTTAAAAGCCCACCCCCCAGTGAAATACTTCCTTCAAGGTAGGCCACACCTCTTAATACAAGAATACAAGACCACACTTTGTATTTAAAAGCCAAACTTTTAAATATCGCCACTCCATGGTATCTAAGCACTCAAATATATGAGCCTATGGGGGCCATTCTTATGCAAACCACCATAGAAACTCATGGATGACTTTTCCAAAAAATTAAAAGAAAAATCTCATTAACTGTTAACTGCTTATAGGAGGATAAGGGTAGGTCCTAATGGGTCCCTCCCACAGCAACCACTTTCTAAGTATGTATTTAGAAAAGGAGGAGGAGACTCCTATAATTTCCCCATCATCATGGAGAAATGCTAGAGGGCCTGATCTTGTGCAGGTTGCCTTTGGATAGTCACAGTTGCTAACAGTTTAAGAGGAGAGAACAATTCCTGCCCCATTCTAAGCAATGCTTTCTTCTAATCATTGCCATTTCTTTGTTCTTCTGTGATCACCATTTGTGGAAAGTTCAGCCAAATGAATTTGCTAACTGTGTACTGCCCTACAATGTTTCCCTCTTACCAACTCATTTATTCTCTTAGTGACCCTGAAGCTCTTATTATCTCCTGTTAGTAACTTACCCAAGATCAAACATACTAGGTGGCAGATGGGAGATTATAATTTGGGTAGTTTGATCTCCAGATGATGGACTCAACCATCACACTCTAAGTTCTCTAAATAACCAGGTGATCAAATGGGAAGCCAAAGCAGCAGAGTGAATTGTTCATCGTGTTTGAATTATATGCCAGGCTCTTAGCACACAACGACAGACCATGAGTTATATCAGAAAGCAACTCTGCAATCTCTGGGTTCATAACTTGGTACACAAATGACAGTGTGATCAGTGCTAGATGAAAGCTGCAGTCTGCTTTGCTAAGGGAGCATGGCAAGAGTGACATCTGTTGATGTTTTGAAGATACTCCAATAGTTGAACTAAAACATGATATGAGTCTAAGGCAAAGTAAAGTAAGTATGGAAAAAAAAGGAAGGGAGCCTACTCAGCAAGATGACTCATCAGGAAAGGCATTAGCCACCAACCCTGAAGACCAGAGATCAATCTCCAAGACCCACTTATTGGAAAGAGAGAACAGATTTCCACAAGTTAACATATGACCTCTATGTACATACCATGGAAAAGGAGTCACACTAGGAAAGAACCAGCAACCATTGTATTCAGAGTGCTATATAAGAAAAACAGATACACGGCTGAAAGGATAAGGCCAGCATGGCCAGACCTGCAAGCCAGGTTCTGATGTCTGGAAACAAGTGAGAGGTAATGTGTATCCTGGGTCCTGAATGGGCTGCAGAAAGATTGACAGGGCATCAGAGTACAGTGCAAATTGGAGTCTGAAGAACAAATAGGTGATTGTAGTCTCAGTTTTAAGGACTGTTAACCAGTGTCCAAGGGAAGAATGACTATAGGACACTTCATAGAAGAATGGCAAAAGTCCTAGAGATGGGCTGGACGGTGAAGAGTGACTTTGTACAGACAGGCAGTCCCAGTGCCCAGGACTTCACCCACAGGACAGAAGCACTTTCTTCTGCTTGGTTTCTTAGCACACACTACCTAACACCACCCCACCCCCAGCACAGGACACACGAAATGCAAGTTCTCTATTTCTATTGCTTAGCTGCTGTGATTCCCAGTAGAAGGAGAGTTTAGTTGTGCCTGACTCTGAGAACATCTGATCAGATTGGTGCTGACATGTCTCTGTGCTACTTCTGGAAAATGCATGAGGTTCCACTTGGAAAGTAAATTAGTTCTTACAGGCATTCCTCTGCAAAGAGCCAGAGTAAGTTCCCAAGTAACCCGGTGGCTGCAGCTCAATCAGAACTGCTCACACCAAAGTGATGTGTTGGATAATTGCTCCCTCATATCTCCCATTTCTTTCATGGGACCCCAGGAGGAGGAGCCAAAGTCAAAGCACTGGTTTGAGAATGGCTCTGAGAACAGGCATCTTACTGGATTTCCCCTCACAAACCCTAAAATAGACCTTTTGTTTCTCAGTAGTTGTTGGATAGGTGGAGCGATTTTCTCTAAAATTGTATAGAGAAATTTATCTAATTCCCAACTCTGCTTATTCTGCCTTTCACTATCAATTCCCAATCTATGAACAGATGGACATCTTCTTAGAAGAAAGGACATGGCCTAAATAAACTCCAGGTGTCATGGATGGGATCTGTCACCAGACCAGCATCAGGACTCTGTGCTTAGAATCCTGAATGCATGACTGAGAAGATATGATAGTCACAGAAGCTGGCGTAGTGAACAGGTGAGCTTCTTTTTCAGTGAAACCAGAACTCTTTCCTCCCCAACTGAATTTATTGGAAAGCAACATGTTCCTAACCTCTATTTTTTTCCACTTCCACCTTTAAATAATACTGTAACATGGAGGGTCCACGTGCTGTCCCACCCAGTACCCCACAACTGTTTAGCCCCAAAGAAAATCACACATAGGTCTCTAAAGTTAAAAAGCTGATTGGCCCATTAGCTCTAGCCTCTTACTGGCTAACTCTCACATCTTGATTACCCCATTTTTCTGATCTATTTTAGCCATGTGGCTCAGTACCTTTTTCCAGTGGTGCAGATCACATCCTGCTGCTTTGGTGATCTGGGCAGGAGTAGGAGGAATCAGCTTCCTCCTTCCCAAAATTCTCCTGTTCTCATTACATCATTTCTACTTCCTGTCTGGTTTTCCAGCCTATACTTTCTGCCTGGCCAATCAGTGTTTTATTTAAAACATGACTGACAGATTATAGACAATTCTCCGGCACCATAACACGAATCTTCATCTCAGCTAATGAAAACCTTTGTAAGGGATATTTTCAAATATGATTGTTTTCAGGATGGATATGTAACAGAAACAAAACTGGAGGCTGGAGAGATGGCTTAGGAACTGAAACTACATACTCTCTACCAGAGGGCCATAGTTGCTTCCCAGCACCCATTTGCATAGCTCACAGACATTTGTATTCTCTTCTTGGGCTCTGACATCCTTTTCTGGACTATGCAGGAATCTGTAGTCACATGCACATACTCACATAATGAAAGATAAAATAATATATTTTTAAAAAAGAAAAGATTCAGTACTCATTAGAAGCTCTAAATCTAATTTAGAGAAGCCAGTTTTCACTATTTATACTGAGAGTTATTGAGTGCTTTCATTGACTCCAAAGATCAGCATCATGGGGGTTCTATGATGGCTGCATCATGAGTTTAGATGAGGCTAAGAGAATACACATCAAAAAGAAACTTCCTATTCTGTTAACCAATCCAAAAAAAGAGAGAGAGAAAGAGTTCTTAGGACTAGGGAGATCACTATGTTTAAATACTTTATGAAGTTCATACTCCCAGTACCTAAGCAAAAACTGAACAAATATTGTGGGCCACCTATAATACCAGCATTTGGGATGAAGGCTAACTAGACTGGGTAAATTGGACATGTGTGTTTAAGTGAGAGACTGCATCAATATGTAAGATAAAGAGCCTTTGAAAAAACTACCCGCCAACCTTTGGCTCTCACACGCAAACACACACACACACACACACACACACACACACAGAGAGAGAGAGAGAGAGAGACAGAGAGACAGAGAGAGACAGAGAGAGATAGAGAGAGAGACAGAGACAGAGACAGACGAGAGAGAGAGAGAGAGAGAGAGAGAGAGAGAGAGAGAGAGAGAGAGAGAGAGGAGAGAGGAATCTGTTTATATGTATCCATACACAAGCAGATCTGAAGATAGGAATGGACACCACACACCTAAAAACAAAACAAACAAACAAAATTACAGTGAATTCCTAGAAAAATGCTGCTATTGTGACTTTTGTCATGAGTTTGAGGCTTATTCAATAGTAATTGTGTCCATGAGAGACTTCTTAGCCTCGATTTGAAAGGCAGGTCTGTGAAGAAAATCTGTTGCCCTTCGGAAACTCCTAAATGACAGTAGTTGTCCTAATGGGGCCGTGACCTGTTAGACATTTTGTTCCCTGACTGAATAGCTCTTCAAACTGCACCAGGTCCTGCCCCAGTGTGGACTTCACTTCATTGACACCCAGACTGCTGCTTTCTGTGCTACTGACTTCCCCTTGCTTTTGGAGACATATTTCCCATCAAAATGATCATCTCCTGCCTGCTTCTGAAAGTGTTTGCTCCTGGCAAACTGTTTACACTTACAGTACTTAGGGTAGTTTTCTTGTTGCTGTGACCAGAACACCTGAAGAAAGCAACTTATATGGGGGTGGGGCATATTCCTATGTACAGTCCAAGGTGTAACAGTTCCACCCTGGTAACAAAAAAGTGTTGGCAGGAGAGTGAGGCATCTGGTCATATTGTATCAGAAAGCAGGAAGTGAATAGGAAGTAGATGGGGCTATAAAAATCTCAATACCCATCCTCTAGTGACCCACTTCCTCCAACAAAATTACACTTTTTAAGATCTTGGCTTCTTCTTAACCAGCGCTACCAGAAAGAGATCAAGTATTCAAGCACAAGAGGCTTTTCACTTTCAAACAGCAACACAGGGCTCCTGCCTTTTTAAAAATTATTGGTTGACTATTTTTTGATATAACAATAACTAGAGTGTAGTGGCATTTCATTTGTATTTTATTAAATAAAACTTGCATGAGGATCAGAGAGTAAAACATCTCAATTGGTTAGCCTTACAGACCAGATGGTGTGTTGGGGACCATTTTCAACAAGGGTAGGGGCATGAGAATTTTAGAAAAATGTTAAGTAGGAAGAACAGAGATAAGAAAGAATCACTAAGAGGTAGCATAATAATGGGAGGGCAACTCAGAGAATACTGAATGCTGAATTCACCAGGGTTTATTTCCCATACAGTTTTATACCCCAATACAAAAAGGGGAAGAAGACAAAAGACTGCTTTAACATGATACAAAGGATAACTAGAACAGTTATTTGCTTCAATACTTTGAGACATCAAATCATTAACATTCTGTTGTTTAACCCACCCTACACCAAGTATCCAAGTATCCGGAAGGCAACCACTCCTAAAGTCAAACCTCCTATTTCAAAAGAAGGAGCAGAAACATGCTTGAATTTCCTGACCTTTGGTTAGGGGGGAGTGGATCTACCTATATGAACCATCTTAATTTCAAAAGGACCAAGTAATCACATCCTAGGTCAGGATGTATAGCTGTAGTTGTTATCAACAATTTTGAGCAATCTCAAACTCTTTGACCTTCAGACAAGATGGCAATAGGCTCATTTTTGGGCCTCCACAGCAGTGGTAACACACATCTTTAATTTCAGTAACCATGTTAGCTTGTCATAGAAATGGAAAGACCCCCGGTGTGGGGAGACTCTCACTCAAGTTTCAGGATAACACGACCCCCCCCCCCCCAGTAACTCACGAGAGACCATCCTTGCTGCAATCACACGATGTTTATTGGCAGGTATTAGTGCTGGGGCCGAGACTCATAACCCACACAGGAGAGGAGTTCGACCTTGAGTAGCTGGGAGAAGGGGCTTTTAAGGGAAGAAACCACAGCCCAGTAATCCAAAGGGGGTAAGGAGCGTGGCATTAAAAATTCCGAAAGTATCAGTGATAATCACTGATGGAGGACTCCCATTGGCTAATAAAGAAACTGCCTGGCCCATTTGATTGGCCAGCCCTTAGGTGGGTGGAGTAGACAGAACAGGAAGAAGGAAGTGAGGTAGATGGCTCAGTCAGATGCTACGCCTCTCCTAAGTTAGACAGACTGCCATGCCTCTGCTCAGGGAGAGAGATGTGATGGAGCGAGCCACCAGGTCAGACATGCTGAATCTTCCCCGGTAAGACACCGCTCGTGGTGTTACACAGATTATTAGATATGGGTTAGTCAAGATGTGAGTAAGAGGCTGAAAATAATGGGCCAGGCAGTATTTAAAAGAATACAATTTGTGTGTTGTTATTTTGCGTGTTAAGCTAGCCGTGCTGGAGTCAGGCAGGATGAAAAGCAGACCTGCCCGCAGCACCTCACTACAGTCAGGCGGCCAGGAGCCGGGCGGCAGGAAGCCGGCCCACTGATCCTCGCTACAAATCACAAGGGGTAACTCCCTGTTTCTCAAGATTATTCTCAAGATTACAATCTAATTTTATCTTCAGCTAGTTCCTGAAACAGAGTCACTGAACTGGCTAATCCTAGATTTCTGATTTTTCTCTCCCAGCTTAGATTTTTGGCTTTATTTTTTCTGCTAAGGGGGTCTGGATTTATCTCGGTCTTTCAAAACCAGGTGGTATATGCCTTTAATCCCAGGCCTAGAGGATTATAAAATGGGAAGAGACAGCTCTCAGACACAGTCTTATTTTGAGATTCCTGGAAGCAGGTTCACCATTTGCGACTGAGGTAGATGTAAGAGTGAGTAGTTGGCTGTTTTGCTTTTCAGGTTTTCAGGATGAACCCCAATTTCTGTCTCTGAGCTCTTATTAATTGTGCATCTGCTTCACTAGAGAATGTCTCTCGTAGTCAGACAGACAGATAGTTTGAGGTAACAGTTCCATGGACTTATTTTAGACCTAGTCATAAATTCAGAAACTTCTTTTCAAGCCAGATTATTGAAAATTCAGGACCCCACAAGACCTTAGCTTTGATTCACAGAACCCAATGAAACCTACTATACTTATGATTTTGCATGCAGAAAAGAATAGGCTATCATTAGCTAAAGGAAACACAATTATAAAAGTCCAGAGACAGACAGCCTTCCTCTCTAAGGCTGGGATTAAAAGCATATACCACTACTGCCTGGTTTCTATGGCAGACTAATGTAGCTACTGGGATTAAAGGTGTGTGTCACCACTGACTGGTCTGTAAGACTGAACAGTGGGACTGTTTTACTCTCTGATCTTCATGTAAGCTGTATTTATTAAAATACAAATGAAATACCACCATAGGAAGAGGCACGGGAGTAGTCTTAAAAGGAGTCATTCAAACAGATTCCTGTGCCTCCTCACCAAGTGGAGTCATGGATGGTGATAGTGCCTCCCAGTGATTATATCTGACAACATCCTCAGCGTACTAACAACAGGGAAGCTTCCCAAAGCCCTGTGTGTCTAGAATTTGTATTGAGGTTTAATAATTTAATGCTCACATTAGTCTCCAGTTCTTCTAGATGTTAGAAGAGTTACAGTTTTATCCAAAAATCTCCATTATAAATAAATTTTTTTTAGGCTATGTAGGGGCCAAAGATGTCAGACAAAGACCCCTTTATCAGGTAGGATATTCTGAGAACCTAGACATTACTACTTAGGAGAGAAACTAACTGTAAGTGAAGTCAAACTCCTTACCATAGGCAGATTGAGTGCCACAACTTTTATTTTACAATTCGCAAGTTAGCAGTCTGACATGGATTTTGCTGGGCTTATATCAAGACAAAATATACTCATTTTTGGGATCCCTGATAGACAGGGTGGTGACTTGCTTCCTATTCATACCAACTGTTAGCAGAATTCAGTCCTTTGAGACATAGAACCTTAATGTCCCTGTTTCTTGTCAGCTGCCGGTTTGGCAGAGACTGCCAACATTTACCCCTTCCTCTACTTAAAAACATCTATGACAGGTTGCGTTCATCAGTACTTTTGAATGTCTCCTTCTGCTGTCTTTCTCATCCGGCCAGGGAGAGTTCTTCCATTTTTAATGATTATGTGATGGGAGTTTTCCCACCCAAGTAAGTCAGGTCATCATCCCACTTCGAGGCTCTGGCATCTGGTAATTATTTGTGGCCTGGAATGCAGCGTATTTCCAGGTTATGGAGGTTAAATGTGTAGAGTTCTTTAGAAGCTGCTAGTCTATCTACCACATAAACCAAACATGTCAGTTTTTAACTGAGGTTTTAATGCCTTAATTCATATAAAATTGTGATATAGGGACCTCTAATATTTAACAGGGCCAGATGGAGGGGTAATTCCAAACAAAAGCATTTCATTGTCTACCAAGTCCTACATTTAGAAATTTTTCAATCTTAAAGTCCAAAGAAGTTGGTCAGTTGGCCTTAATTTACCCTTTGCCTCAGTTGTCATATATACAGTTTCACATTGACAATTATCCAGAAATGGGAGCCTGTTAAACACACTTGCTCTATTATCTCCGTGGAGTCCTTTAGCATAGGAAGAAGACATTCAGACTAATAGGTTTGCACATAGGTTTTAGAAGCATGACAAGCATGGTCCAAGGTCACACATGAGGGAAATATATCTCAAGGGTTCAAAGATAATTTTTATTGGAGTCTAAGAATCTTTAATATGCAGAATGCTATATCCTTACACTGATATCTATATTGCATATCTGTATCTCCTATTTTTATTGATAGTGCTGATCCATAGCTTTTTAAAATGTAAAACATTCAATTTCTTATTACTTAGCAAATATACTAGAGAAAATTTTAAGCATGTTTTGGTGCATGTCCTGATATTTATAAATTATTATCTGATATTAGGACAGTGAAATTGCATAGTTAAGCTATCTTAAATAGAATTTGACAAGGACAGAATTCATATCTTTGTAGATTTCCAATTCCAGATAATTCTCAGATCAAAACTGGAAATTGCTACCACTAAATCTGAATAACTAGTAAACTATTCATATTCTATGCATAAGTAGCTAACATCAAGTTTCTTTTCTTTTCAACCACTAAACTGGACTTCCTATGTTATGAACTTGATGATCCAATTGTTGTGGAGAACCTTGCTCTCAGGAGATTCTCACCTCATGTTTCTAGCTCCCCTTGTCCTGGCCTCATGGGTCATATATTTTGTCAGACATGAATGGAAGTTCCTCATTTCTGGGAAGTATATTGCTGATAGCAATTCCTTAAATCTCCATATTTGTATAAAGCAGAATTTCAGCCAGTGTTTACAACCTGTGAAATTCAAGACAGCCAAGAATTGGAAGAATCTCAAAGTCTAGGTGATCGTCGGAGGGCACCTGCTCCTCCCATTGGCATCTTTGGAATAGTAAGATCGCCCAGCAGCACTTATTGGGTGGAGGTATTGCTCTAAGTTCCTAGGTTGTAGGAAAAGCTGTGAACTATCTGTAGAGCAAATCTCCTAAAACCCTCGAAGATACTTGAAACCACAGACAACAATGAGCTCTACCCATGCACAGCAATGCATTGAAACACACACACACACACACACACACACACACACACACACACACACAATAATGCATCAAAGTACACAGACATACCGTCTTTAAAGGGTTTACTCACTGCTTATATCTTTTCTATGGAGAATTTTCTATTCATTTCCATGGCTCTTTGTAAAAATTTGGTTGTTTGTTTTCTTGTTGTTCTGTCCTTTTTGGTTTGTTGTGTATTCTAGACAATAATCCTCCATCAGATGAGTAGCTGGCAGAGGACCTCTTCTGTTTTGTGGGATGCCTACTAACTTGCTTTGATTTTCTCTGCTCTGCAGAAGCTCTTTATTTCCAGGCAGTCCCATTTGTCAATTATTGGGTTTATTTCCTGTATTGTTGGAGTCTTGCTCAGAAAGCCCTTCCCTGTGTCTGTAGGTTGAAACATGCTCTCTGATTTTATCTTGGGCATCAGATCTTAGGTTGGGGTTGATGAGTATGGGAGAATTAATTTTCCTCTGAGGGTGTGGCTCCTGGTAGAATTCCCATGCACCATTGGATGGCCTACACTAATACACATATGGATAGCACTACTTGGACTTAGTGAACTGTCAAAAAACCAAACCAAAACCTGAAGTTAGGAGAGATATGGGAAGAGTTGGAGGGAGGAAATGGAGAATAGATGTGATCTTGTTTTGTATACATGTATGAGATTCTCAAGAATTATCATTTAAAAATATGACACAAGGAAATTTTTGTTTAAGGAAATGTCTTATGGCTTCTCTGAAGTACATCTCAATTGTCAGCATCCACACTTTTGTACTTTTAGATCATTATTTAACCCTTGAAATCAAGTACTCTGATATCACAGCAGTAATGGTAGCCATGATGCTCCCAAGTGACTGCTGGTTGGGTGACATTTATAGCATGGCCTCACAGGACACGGAGATGATTTCTTTCCTGGACTGGCACATGTCAACAGAGAATTTGTCATGTTTCTTAGAATAAAGAGCACTTTAAAATTCATGACTCATTTACTTCTGAATCAATAATTTTTTGTGGTTCTGAGGCGTGAACCTAGGGCCTTGTATATGCTAGGCAGATGTTCTACCATGGGACCTCACCCTGGAACATAATTTTGTTTGTAAACTATAACTAATGATTGGGAAATGAGACAGGAAAAATAAAACTGTGGGCATGGGTGTGCTACTTTTTTTAAAGTTATATCTTCTGATACTTTAATAATATATAGTCTCTTCAGATCCCTGTAGTATTAGCTATGAAATCATGTGACTAATTTTGAAATTAGTTTTTTTTAATTTACAGTTTTACTTGGCACAAAGAGTAATAAGTCTCACTGTAAGATTTTGACACTCATGTTATACTTGGTCTTTATTCTTCCTCCCTGTCCTCTCCCTTTCCTTCATTTTCCTCTTGCTACTCTCTGTCCTTCTGCCACACAGTCCTTCCTGCCGTCATGTCCCATCCGTCATATGACTCTTCAGTTCCCACCCTAAAGACACTCTACTTCCCTCTCTTTGTATTTTTATTTTTACCCTTATGGCCGTGTGTGAGTGTCTATGTGTGTCTGTGTATCTGAGTCTGTGTGTGCTTATGTATTTTAGTCTTAGTTTATTATTATTATTAAAAAAACACTGTGATTTTCATAGTGGTTGCAAAAGTTTACATACAACCAGCAGGATTCCACTTTCTGCATCCTTGTTACATCCTCATTTGTTTCCTCTCCCTTCTCCCTCCCTCTCTCCTTCTCTTTTCCCTCCTCTCTGTCTCTCTGTATCTCTCTGTATCTATTTCTCTGTCTCTCTGTCTCTGTCTCTCCCTCTCACTCTCTCTCTCTCTATGTGTGTGGTCTGAAAATTGCTGTGCTATGATAAGGACATGACACTATGTCTGTCTGTTTGTCTTTAAATGCTGGTTCAGGTCCATGCATGCAGGCAAGCACTTTACTGACTGAATCATCCTACAAGCCTGCCATTTGTTGATTTGATGATCATCATTATGACTTGAGATAGACTTTCAGATTACTTTTAATTTGTGTTTCCCTTAAGGGCTAAGGATATTGAAGTCTAATTCAAATATTTATTGGCCATTTGTATTTCATTATTTGGGAATATATTCAGTTACTTGGCCCATTTTCTGGTTGGTTGCTTTGGCTTCAGGTGCTTGAGTTGTAGACTTCTTTAAACATTCTAGATATTGAACAAGATTTTGATTGCTAAGGCCAACTCACCCAGAGGGAGCTCATGCCTGATGTTGTATGCTTGGACAATGATCCATGGCTAGAGAGGTTCTAGACCCCAGGGGAGAACCTACAGCTGTCAGGTTGCTAAACTGATGTACCTCATTCCTAGAGAGTAGTACAGCTCTCACTGCCCATCAGAGAAACTGATTGTCTCAGGGGATGGTGGTTAAAATAGAGAAACACAAGTGATCAAAAGGCAGAGACTAAGTGACTTGAGGGGTACTTAGCTCCACAAAAGACATCTACATCACAGCCCTTACAAACAAGGCTTGGGCAACAAGGTCAAAGAGGGAAAAGAAAGATTCTAAGAGGCAGCAGTTAAGGGGGACAACTAGGAATATGTCCTCAGAACACTTGCAACAGCTGGGTTTGCTATGTATGTTTGCTTGTGTACTACAAGAATCAGTTTGTCAATATTCCAGCATGGATGAGGAAGGGTATAGCCACAAGGTCTCACTCCTAGTTGAGAAGCACTGAGAATTCGACAACTGGAGAGAAAGTCAGTTTCTTCAGGCCTGGACCCACTGGGGGCTGCCTAAGCTACCACGAACACTCCTACGTTTGCATGCTCGAGGACAGTACTAGTTGGAAATGATGTTGGGAGGGAGGTGTGAGGGGAGGTATCTCATAGAAATTGGGGGGAAGAATGAGCTGAAATAAATAGTTTCTCTTTAAGTAGATTTTGGTCTTGGTGTTGTGTCATGAAATTAGAAACCCAAAGACAAGAAGGCATATAACTCTATAACTGAAATTCACTTATTTAAGTTGATGTTTTAAGAAACTATAAATAGTAAATTCTGCGAACCACTTTAAGCTACATTCTTGATAGATGCTTCTACTACTAGAAGTAGAAAGGGTTGTTTATTGCCTTATCAATCACATTGTGACCTATTATATCACATGTACTGTAATTAATGCAGACTAGAAAGAGGATATTAAGGGCTTGGAAAGATACCTAAGCAGTTAGGAGCATTTAATCCTTTTGTAGAGAACCAGAATTTGATTCTTAACATCTTCATCAGGTGATCCACAAACGCCTGTAATTCCAGAGTATCTAATGCCACATATGCACACAAGAACATATATACTTAATTGCTTAGAAATTAATAATTAAACAATACTAATTATTTTTGCTAGAATCAAAATGTCCTTATTTTTCTATACATTAAAATATAACTGCTGGGCACAACAATAATGTTTAAATTTATTTATTTTAGTGCTTGAAAAATTCTTTGAGGCTTCCCTCGCTTTCCAAGTTATTGATATGAGACCTGAAAATATTCAAGTCTGATTGCCTTCATAGGTGCATATTTTCCAATGTAGGTTTTAATATTGTTTCTTTGCTCTGTATTTTTAATATATTAACATGTCAAATATTTGACACTTTTATATGTCTTAGAGATATTTTTCTCTATATATACTATATATATATATATATATATATATATAGTCATGTCTATGGGGGGTCTAAGTACCCTTATATATTGCTATCAATTTATGCTTCTATTTGGAAAATTTTCTTCTGCAATTTCAGTGAAAAAATTGCTTTTGGCATTAATTTTTGCTCTGCTACTTTTATCTTGTGAACTCTTAGGTTTGGTTTCCTGGTTGCATCCCAGAATTTTTTTGTTGGTTTGGTTTTTGAGACAGGGTTTCTCTGTGTAGCTTTGGAGCCTATTCTGGCACTCTCTGTATAGACCAGGCTGGCCTCAAACTCACAGAGATCTGCCAGTCTCTGACTCCCAAGTGCTGGTATTAGAGGAGTGTGCCACCACCATCCAGCCCATCCCAGAATTTTTATAGGTATTTTAGTGTATTTTTCTCAGCCTTGTCCTCCATCTCTGATATTCTTTGTTGTTCGCTGAGTTTTTTATTTCTATTTTTTAAATTTCAATTTCTTTGTTGAATATTTTCCCAGTAGATTCCTTTTTAATTCACACTGTAGAACTTTTCATTTTTTCCATGCTGCTGACTTTTTCCAGGTCTTGGATTGAATTCATCTGCTTGTTTGTATCATTGAGACCTTTGGTGATTTTAATAGTAAATTTAAATAGCGCTTTACTTGCTTCATTATCCTTGAACTTGGTAGTGAAGGAATGACATCTTGCAAGGAATCATTTTGTCTTTATTTCCAGTGTTTCTGTATTGTGACATGAACATCTCATGGTTTGAATATTTCTTCTGTTTTTATTTGTAGATTTTTTTATTGAGAAAGCCTTTCTCGAGAGTCTCCTCTCCAGCACCACTATAATAGAAGAAAAAAATACAAACAACAACAGAACAAATAAAATACCACTGTAGCAGCAACGGCAGCAAACCACACAAAAAATATTTCACAGAGGTCAGTATACAAACTTAGATATGTAAAACTGTAAAAATAAATGCAAGGCAGAAGTATAAATACACTCAAAATCAATTAACTTCAACTAGCACACCAATAATAACCATAAAACAGAAAATGGAAATCATATATGGTATGTTAGAAAGTTTAAAAATGACTTAGAATGGCTGTGGAATAGTAAGTATATGGAATAAAAGAATAAGGCAGAACAAGTGAGAAAAAGAGGGGAAAGGTTACAGAAAAATGAAGGAGTGGAGTGGAGCCCTAGGAGTACCTAATGTATTATGATAGATATGAAACTAGGCTGCAGCACTATGAGGAGCGGGCGTTTTTGTAACCCTCCATCTAAGATTAAGCCCTTGCACCCGTGTCAGACCACTCTCCAGTATTTGTGTCCACTGCAATTGAATGGATATTTCTTGATGGTAGAGTAGCTCTAAAAGTGTTTTAACGAATCACAGCAACAACATTTTATGAGATTATATTAATAAGATGTGTGTTCTCTCTTTTGGTTAACCAGGATAATACTTCAATTTGATCAGAGATGTGAAATAAATGTGAACGTTGATATCAAAGCACCCTGTTGTGTTTAATGTTGGTAGATGATTGATATTATCAATTATTATTTGGTTCTGATAGCAGTGAGCAAGAGCATTACTTTTAGTTGCAAGCTTGTTAAATAAAGTTCATTACATAATTTCATAGAGTGGTCTTTTGTTTACTAGAAAACAAAATGTGTAGCAACCTATAGCAAACTATACATGCTTTGAGGAGCCAGGCAAGGAGACATAACATTAACTTCTGCTCCCTTTTTGGAAAGTCTTAGAACTCCAAGGATAGAAAAGCCATGTGGGAAGCACTTGCACAAAATATTACTTCTGTTAGTGTCTTCTCACTATTTTTCCCTAAATGTGCTTTTGTTTGTGTATATCATCTATACAGGCCTTCATTAAGTCAATACTTTAAGAAAGAACATTAAAATATGTGTGATACACACACGGGAAAATTAACTTGATCTGGTTGCTTGGCTGAGATGACTTTGTATCTGAAGCAAACCTCTTTGACCTGGTTGCTTGACTGAGATGACTTTGTATCAGAAGCAAACTTCTATCCTAGATCAACTTAGACCAAATTCAGTATTCTACTCCAAGCCTTGACCAAATGCAACATGGCTTTAGATGTCTTTGCATCTTCAAGAAATAATTATAATTATCAACAGACAACACACATAATCATGTCACTCCATAGTTTTTACTAGAACATTCTCTCACATTATCATTTTCAGGTGAAGGGTGTACTCTCCTTATTTGATTTTATTTTGTGTTACAATAATAATGTTTACCCTATATTCACTTATTCGTCTCTGAGCCTGTTTTGTTTTAACTCCACAGTGTTTAATTCTTCTGAATGGTTTATTGCATCCCAGTAGTTGAGTCTGTTTATAATTTCATGGTCATTTGCAGCATGATCTAGGAAAGAAAATTATTACATTAATGGCAAAAGGTCTGACAGGCAGAGGTATTAAGTGTTCTACTTCAAACCTGCTGAGTTGGAGGTTGCACCATTAATTGAACACATGCTATTTTCTGTATTTCTGCTTCACTGAGAAAGAAAAGAAAAATATTGTTGCCTTGGTCATTGTTGCCTTAGCAGTGCTATAAATGTTTTCCTTTCTCTTATTGCCATAGGAAGTAGAAATGGTGTCCTAAAAAGAATAAGATAAAAATAGCTCTCAGGAAAGTGGGCAGATAACTCAATAGTGCTTCACTAAGTTGGTGGTGTACTTCCTGCAGCATGCAAGTGGGAGATGCTCTACTAACTGGGTGTTGAAGAGGCTCTAAAGAAAGAAGAGCTGGAGCAGGGATGTCAGGGTGCTTCATTTGGGTGTGTAATTAAGCTCTCGGTGGTATCCTGAAGAGTCCCTGGACACTGGTTAGAGCATGCACAGGTAACCCTGTACTTTATAGAAGTGTAGAATAAAACTAATTGCTTGCTTCATGCTTTGTACTTCAAGCAAATTGTGTTCTTCACTGGGAACATTCATATGTCATCAGAAATTAAGATTTGAATGACTGACGCAAATTTTATTTCCACTTACATGTAACAAGTCTTTCTCTAGCTTATCAACTAGCTCCCAAATAATTACAAGGAGACTTCTTATTAATTATGAAAGCTTGGGCTATAGCTAAGCCTTTGGCCAAACAGCTTTATTCATTAGCCAATAAAAACAACAGATATACAGGACATCCCACATCACATACACACATGCCCACACATAAATAAATACATAAATTAACAAACAAGCAAATGTAATTTAAAATCCTTTCATGATAAAGTTTGTTGTTCCTACTAAAAAAGTCAGATTTTTTATTTCTGTTTTCAGCAAGGGCTGTCGGTAATGCTATAAACCTTATTTCCCAGAGTTTTAAAAAGTATGTTCCCGCAATTAGGCTTTGATGGACAAGATAACTTCACCCCACTGGTGTCACAACTGCACCTTTGAGCATGCATTTGCAGAGCTCTGTATGTGGTTCCTTTATGCATTTTATTATTATTATTATTATTTCTCTAGCACATTGTCACCTCGAGCACCATGTGGGAACCCTACTTCCCTTTGTATTCCCTAGCCTTCTCCAGCTATTTTTTTACCTATCTATTTATTTATGTATTATTTTTTAGTAATTGTGATAAATATTTCCTGTGCACACATTGAAACCACTTCAAATCTCTTGATTTTTATCTGAACCATCAAACATGTTTCAGAAATGTTTCTTATTTCTTGTTTTGTTTATCACGTTCTTTTGGTTCTTTTCTTCACGACGATACAAAGATCTTTTACTACTGTCTGTTTATTGGCTATCTCACAGTATTCTAGAAGATGTAGGAGTAGACAGGTTACCTCTTTTGTTTCAGGGAGAATGTGTCACTTTCACCTTCATTCTGGAGGGATAATCCTACTGCTTAGAGTTTAGTTTCTGAAATGACTTTTCTTTTATGTCACCCTCTGGAATATGTTGGGATATTTATTTCTTGCTTTTGGGGGGTATCTTAAGACAAGAGTTTCCCTGTAACTTTGGAGCCTATCCTGGAACTAGTTCCTGTAGACCAGGCTGGCCTCAAACTCACAGAGATCCACCTGCCTCTGCCTCCTGAGTGCTGGGATTAAAGGTGTGCTCCACCATCTAGCTTTATTTCTTGCTTTTTGATGAGAAAGCTGCCCTTTTCTCCAATGGTCACAATCTTATTGGTCTCTCTCTCTCTCTTTTGAGATAGGGCCTCATACAGGACAGACTGCCACTATGCAGTTGGGGATAATCTTGAACTCCTCATTCTCCTGCCTCCACTTTTCTGAGATAGAGTCTTGCTATGTAGCTCCGGTTAGCCTAGATTTACTGTGTAGCCCATCTCGTTCTTTAGATAACATCAGTGGTTTCTGATGCATCATATTGCTATATGTCAGGTGACTGATTCTTTAGGCTGAGTCCACTTTGAAAATGGGCTTTTATACTGAGCATTTTGTCTTTTAAAACTGTATTCTCTGAGTTTTGTCTCATTGTTCCTTCTACCACCCCATTCTTTGCTGACACTTTCTTTTTCTGTGCTCGAGTTTGTCACTTTTTCATTTGATTTAAGTGATTTTATGTATTCAGCAATGGTTTATTCAAAAATGCATCATTTTTCCAACTTTCTGTCACATTAGTGTTTTAATCTAGTGTTTCTTTTCATTGTATTTGGAATTCACCTAAATCTTTTTATTGAAGAATCATTTTTCATTGAATCCTGGACCATTATGTTGTGAGTGTAGATCATTTTAAAATCTACCATGTTAGCTGGATCTTGTCTGATCCCACTTCAGCAGAAGACAAATGGGCTTGATGTCATTAGTCATGATTGACTGTAGAAATCCTTGTTCTTTCATTCTTGAACTTTTAAATTGATCTGCTATCTACAGTCTAGTCCTCTTTTGATGGCAGAGCATAGGGAGGATTTCTAACCTATTGCTCTGTAGACAATACAACCATTAGGTAGCTATAAGTCCTTTTCAATCAACCATCTGTGTCTTCACCTCAGCATACTTCTTTTGTATTTATTGGTAAGAATGGAAAAATATTTCTCTACCTGATCTTTACTGCAAATAAACAACAGTTTCAGACTCCTAAAATTTTCACAGGAAAAAAAACTGCCTATAAAATTTAAAAGTTGAGTTTTCTATAGAAGGAGAGAGCCTTGTCTTTGAGAGAATGCTGAGGGTTTCAGTTTGAAGGAAAAGCAATTGATCTTCAGGATAAGAGACTTGGGAGATCTTGTCTTTTTCTCCTTACTAATGCCACAAATAGAACAGCAGGAGTCTGAAGCAAGAGAAGTTCCACTCTCCCCTGACAAAGCTGTGTACCTGCTCTTAGAAGTCTCTGTTGGGGAGAGTGGTCCTACACCAAAAGGCAGCAGGCTTGGTTCATATGTGATCTATGCTGCATGCCTGCTATTAAGGGACCCTATCATGTCTTCCTGGCATATGAAAGAGAAAAAGTTGCAATGGGGTGTGGCTGAGTTTATTAGACATTTCAGACCTGCACCTGCGAATTCAGCAGAGAACACTCTGAACTCAGACAGCAAATCTATTGGGAAAGGAAAGAAAAATACTGCTAACAATTTTGCTGTGGCAAGCATGTTGGTCTGTTTTTGTTAGTGCTCCTTATTTACTATGTTTTATTCTTTTGGTTTTCCCTTTTTCTTCTGCCAGCCCTAAATTTAAGATGTGGCAATTATGTTCTTAGAGGGGAAGCTGTAGCAACTGCACAGAAACATTTTCATCTGTGAGAAATAAAGTTCTTTCACGATGCTGTCTACTGTTGTTCGCTCCCTGCATTCCTTTTCCAGAAGAGATGATTTGATACAGGTTAGTACATCTCTGTGAAGCTTCTATTGTACCAGTCCCCTAGGAAAATAATTCGTATGGCTGGAACAAAAGACTTCTCAAAGGAAGAAGTAATTCTTATAAGGAAGTTCAGGTCTTGATGCCAATAGGGTTAATTTTCTTTTCAAATAATCAACTTGCTTTATTTTTCTTGGTGTCAATTAAGAAGATGAATTGGTACTCTGTATGGAAATCACTTATTTGATCCACAAATGAAGAGAGTTTCTGAGCAGAATTTTTCTCTTTTTCATGTGCACTCCTCTTGGTGTGCAGAATCAAATTTGGGAAGCAGGAAGGGAGATGAGATTGGAAGATACATCAGCATTTTAACCTAACTGTCAAAGACTATTGATGTTCAGTTTTGAGAAAAAGAAAAATCTCAATTCAGAGAAACATATCCCAACAGGAAAGATTTTACAAGACTACAGAGCAATTACATTTTTAAAAGTCTATTTTGATAAAGATGTATAATAATGTGTAGTACTCTCTACTTGAGGCACTAATTATGCTGTCACAATCTTGATGAGACTTAATTGTGGTCATTATTGCATTTTGTGTTATTAATTCTAATGATGACATCCATTTCTACCTTTCTGTCTAGAGGGATTTATTTAGGATCTAGCTGTAAGAAGACATGGCAGAGAAACAGCAAATGGCCATAATGCTGCTCTTTATAATAACCTTTATGGGCCTTCCTTGTAACACTGTTTGCTAAGTCCAACTTGTTTTTTCTACCCATGTTTTCAACCTTATTTTTCAGCTCTACATATTTATCTATTTATGTAATTTCTATTAGTTGTATATCTATCTACTACTATCACCTGCTAATATGTATCATTTATTAATATAAGTCAATTTATCTATCACTTTTCATTTTATTTAATTACAGATAAATTACAGTCATATGGAGAAGGGATAAAGATGAATTTCTGAGACTTTCCTGGTTTTCTTTATTTTTAATTCATGTTGTGTTTTTCTGGATACAGTCTATTTCGTGAACCTGTTTATCTTTCCATATTTATCTGATTAGTGCTGGTCTCCCCCTTCCAAACTAGCACATGTGTAGTCTACCCTGTGTCACTTCAAGACAAACTGTCTCTTCCCATGTTTGTATGTAAGCAGCACATATTAAAGCCAGAATACAGGTTAATATTAATATTTAAGGTTTATATGCAAGTGGGATGTTTAACTATTTTAGAAACCTAAAAACAAACTGTGTTTTCCAGAGTAGACCTAAGACATTGGTGTCCTTCCATGTATTTTCCTGTGACACAAGAAGTCATCAATACTGCGTCCAGCTCACACTTTAACTCCTTGGTTTCACTTTTGATCATCAGTCTCGTCTCATTTGCCCAGGTTTCCCTACAGTGCCATTAGTTAGCCATAAAATAGGCACTTTTTCATGTTTATAAATTTATTATGTCTCACTGCCTTCACTTCTTGATCAAGCATGATTCATCATTCATATTGTAAGACAATCACACATGGGAGTTAGAACTTATACTGTTATTCATACTGTTTCAGTTAAGGCTTTTGTTGCTGTGAAGCGTTACCATGACCATAGCAACTCTTCTCATTATCATCATGTGTGGAGCATGGTAGCAGTGTGAAGGCAGACGTGGTGCTGGATCTGAGAGTGCTTTCTCTGGCAGGCAACAGGAAGTCAAACTAAGATACTAGGCTACCAGTATCCTGAGCATTGGAGACCTTAAAGCCTGCCCCAATGATGACACACTTCTTCCCACAAGGCCATACTCACTCCAACAGTCACACCTCCTAATAGTGCTTCTGCCTAGGAGATTATGGTGGCCAATTACATTTAAACTACTGCACACACCTTTCATCACATTTCTTGTGTAGTGAAAATATGTAGTTAAATCTGGTTAAAATGAGGCCAGAACATCATCATTGATTATATATGTATAAATCACTTTATTCACAATATGAACAAAACAGTGACTCTCCCCCCAGAGAGATGTATGAAAAGCTATAAGCCCTAAAGTGCTTTGCTCTCAACTTTCATCTTCCTGGGGAGCTGATGCTACAAAATCTACAATATGCTTTTTATGCATGAGCCCTACAGAGAGAGCTGAGTTTTTCTTTTAGCTCTGTCTTTGAACAAATTCTCTCTTCAACTTTAAATGTACAGTGTAGATTTCTTGATGATCTCTATGATTGTAGTTTTGGAGGGGTTGGAGCACAGAATATTCATTATATTTTAATGTAAAATATTCACCTTCTCCCCTGTCTTTTCAATATTTGGTACTTATGGATGCAACGAACCACCATTGGGTAGAACATACAGAGGAACTGAGTGTAGGTGTTGGGAGTCAGGTCCTGGCTCCAAGAATCTCTATCATGCTTTCTATTTTTGGAAGAGTTTTATTTTGAGGGATGTTCATTCAGTGTTGCTGCATTAAAATGATATATGCTAGTACCTGCCTGACTCAGTTGGCCTTATTCAGAAGTCAAATCTGTTTCCTTCTTTGTCCTGGTGCTAAGAATTAAATCCAGGGTCTTATGAATGTGAGGCAAGTATTCTATCACTGAGCTAAATAATCACCCTTCAGAATTCAAGGCTTGTGCCAGAAACCAAAGATGACATTTTAAAGTATGACCCTGCCTGTCAATACAGTTCAAAGATATTGTTTCTTTTTTTTTTCATGTGGACTATCCCTAAAATTTTATTCTTTTGAATTGCTGCTAATGTAGTACAATTTAAATGAATGGAATTTTGTGTATGTGCAGTCATTATTCAACAAAAAGTTAAGTTCAAGTTTCTCATAAACAATATTTATAAACAAAGGAATGTAATAATATATCTCTTTTAAAGGGCAGTAGTAGCTTTTACTTTTTACAGAAATGTACATAAAATATTCACAGCCAGCTTCTTTTTTATCCTTAATATTTATTTCCACAAATTATATTCTATACTTATTTGATTTTTTTCCTTCCTACTGTGATAGAAATGTCTGGAGCAGATAATTTGATTCCTCTAGTCATGGGTGGATTCTCAGTGCCCAGGTTATAGTTAAAACTACGGAGATCTTTGTGAGGTGGAGAGAAGCTGCAGAAAATGTGGAGGATTATCAGGAGCTTTATTCCCCAATTCTATGGTTTTAAAACAAGAGTAAGTATTGAAAATAGGAATTGAATGGGACAGGAAAAGGAAGATGGAGAGTTTATGTTGTATTTCAGATGTCACCCCAAAGCATGTTTATGGGGATTTTGAATAGAAATTCAGCGTGTAATTTTGAAACTAAAGGGAGAATTTGTGCAGAAGGAAGGATCTGTGAACTCTTTACTACATAAAAACTCTACAGCCGACTTTGTAGCGTAAGGTGACCAGTAGGATGAAGATTGTGTTGCTTTGAACCACTAATGTGGGTCCTAGAATAAGGAGTGTTGCTGTCTTTACATAATTATGCCCAAACAAAAGAAAGTTGGGTAAAAGAACAAATAGTTAACATTTCGGGATGATGGGGTAGATTAAGACCTCTAGAGATAATAGGATATTTATATCTTATGAATATATTTTTACATTTCAAAGTGGGACAAATCCCTAGTGCCATTTGTTCATGATTCAAAAGATTATAAAACACATGAGAGAAGAGATTCATCCTTCTATTTGGAAGGGGAAATAGCACTGTGTAGTAGTTCCTATATAAGCACCCAGATTCATAATGCCTGGATAGATAAGTGAAGGAGAATGTTTACAGTCAGGGTGATATCAGGCTTTTACTGCAATATTCTGAAGGCAAGGAGTGAGGTATAGGCAAGTAAAATGGCTTCCATAAATAAGAAATTAATGTCTATATTTCTTTTTTTATTAAATTTTTTAAAAAAATACCAATCCATTGTTCCTTCCTTGTGGATTCCTGGGAATTTTTCTAGAGCCAAGCTTCTTGCCAACCCCATAATGACTCCCCCAATCAAGATCTCTCTCTCTTTGCTCTCATATCTGTCCCCCCTCCATCTCAACCATCCCATTCTTTCAAGTTCTCCTCAGCCCTTTCCTTCTCCCCATCCTCTAACACACCCTGCCCTGCCCCAATCTTGTCAGGTGACCCTGTTTGTCTCCATCCCCCCAGGTGGGTACATATATGTTTTTCTTTGGGTTCACATTATTACTTAGCTTCGCTAGGATCATGAACTATAGACTCAATGTCTTTTGTTTATAACTAGTATCCACTTATGAGTGAGTACATACCATATTCATCTTTTTGGGTCTGGGTTACCTCACTCATGTTTTCTAATTCCATCCATTTGCAAGCAAAATTCAAGATGTCATTGTTTTTTACTGCTGAGTAATACTATAATGTGTAAATATGCCACACTTCCTTTATCCTTTCTTCAGTTGAGGGGCATCTATGTTGTTTCCAGGTTTTGGCTATTACAAATAATGCTGCTAGGGTACATAGTTGAACAAATGCTTTTGTAATATGATTGAGCATCTTTTGGGTATATTCCCAAGAATGGTATTGCTGGATCCTGAGGTAGATTGATTCTCAATTTTCTGAGAATCCACCATACTGATTTCCAAAGTGGTTGCACGAATTTGCATTCCCACCAGCAATGGATGATTGTTCCCCTTACTCCACATCCTCTCCAGCATAAGCTATCATTAGTGTTTATGATTTTAGCCATTCTGACAGGTGTAAGATGGTATCTCAGAGTTGTTTTGATTTGCATTTCCCTAATAGCTAAGGAAGTTGACTATTTCCTTAAGTGTCTTTTGCCCATTTGAAATTCTTCTGTTGAGAAGTCTCTGTTTAGTTCAGTACTCCATTTTTTAACTTCACTGTGCAAACCTTTATAGATTTCCTAAACACCAAAGACAACTGAAATAAATTATTCTGATATAAAGTATTAAAGTTTAAGGCTGAGGATAAGGCTCAGGGGTAGATACCTTGCATTCCATTCCCAGTCGTGTATAGAATTAAAATAGAGATTAGATGAGCAACCCTCCCAATACCCCAAATTACCTTATATGATACACATTTGAAAAACTTCAACCTCAGGGGCACTATACAACCTTTTGAGGAGAAGCCATGGTGAAACAACCTGGTAAATCTAGTCAACCTACAGAAGTACAAGTGACAATAAGCTTTTCATAACTGAGTGTGAAGTTCATTTCCTGTGTGAACTGGGAATACTCAGGAAATTGAACAAACATTCTGAGGTTCCTAAGCCGAATAATACTGAGAGGTTTTGCTAAAATTAGATCGTGCCTTCCACACAGTTAGCTGTAATTTTTAAAATTTTCTGTGTTGAGTTCTCATTTTCTCCAAATCTGTAACACAGTACACCATGGGAGTTTCACCATGGCTCCAATTATGTGGAGGCTATAACTCACTGTCTTCTTTCCAAAGCCATTTATGTTTCCAGGGAAGTTGTACAAATATATTTCATGGAGGATTCCCCTTGTAGTATATTCTTTGTTCAAGAAAATAGAATTACACAGAAAAAAATAAATGTGCTTCCCATCCTTTGAGAGGTCCCACAAGAACCTGAGAATTGCATGAAAATATATAGTCTTGTTTTTTGAGAAAATGCTCTATTTTGGGCATACTTTTCTACAAGACTGAATGCTGATGCTATTTCACCATGGGATACAGCCATTTCTCAGCCAGGAGGCAATATGTGATAATGATGGCTGATAGTTTAAAACTACTTTTAATGTGTCAAAATGCTTTCACGCATGTTTATAAAATTACAGTCTATTAAAAGGAGGAAGGATGCTAGACAATGAAAATTCCAATCCTTCATTTTTCAGGTAAGAACAGTGTGGAAACTAGCAGGTAGTTACTTATATATGGGCATTTATGTAGTCGGTGGCAGAACCCAGATTCTTGGTCTCTGTTATCTTATTATTATATACTGAAGGACTTATTTGCCCAGTCTTTTTCAATAAATGAATTGAGATAAAATGTCACTAGAGGAACTTTTCTATTCTTGATGGAGTTATTTTCTAATAAATCCATTGGAAATATCATAAGTCAAAATTTCATCTAATATAGCTAACCTAGCAAATATAAGATTTCAGTGACACAGTACAGTATAGAATGCAAATTATTTATCCTCATGATCTTCTGGCTGATTGTTACTTGTAGGTTGTCATTGTACAACATCTTGAGGGTCCATTTTGCATATTGCTAGAATAGAAGAAGATAAAATGTTAGAAGACATTGCTGGCTGGTAGAGGTCATAGTTTATCATAGCCTGGCAGCTCTCTCTAAGCTTGTCAAATATGGTATGTGCTTCCTTACACAGTAAAGCTTCCTGCTCTCTACCTGGCCTTATCTGGAGGACACCTGTAGGCCCAGAATGCCTGACTTATCTTAAGGGTGACCTTCACATTGTTACCTGCAAAAGCTCTTCCCCTAACAGCCCACACTGTATTTTGGCAAGTGCTCAAGCTATTTTGATAGGGCCTTACTGTCACATACAAAGTCTCATGATAGGAGTGTGTCACTTAATGCAAATTAGGGTTTGTCCCCAAGCTGCCCAGTCCTATATATTTCTTATACTGTGGAATAAAGTTGAGCTGATTCACTAAAGTATATCTCCCAGAGGGCTGTTTCTGTTCACGTTCATGAACCACGTATAAAGCTTTCTATTGCTGCTCCTGCTTCTTGCCTTCTCAGCTTTGTGGCCAACAGGCTGGGAGGGAGCAAGCATTCCCCACAGTAAAAGTTCAATATATGAATGTGGTGGTTGGAATGAAAATGGCCCCCTAAAGTTCATAAGTTTGAATACTTGGTTCCCTAGTTGGTGGAATTGTTTGGGAGGGATTAGGCGATCTGGTCCTGTTTGAGGAGGTGTGTCATTGGGGTAGAGCTTTGAAGTTTCAAAAACCCATACCATACCCTGCTCCCTCTGTCTGCCTAGTGCTTGAGGATCAATATATAATCTCCTAGCTATTGTTTCAGTGCCTTGACTGTCTGTGTGCTGCCATCCTCCCCACCACGATGATCATGGACTTACCCTCTAAAACTATAAGCCCCAAATAAACCCTTTCTTCTATAAGTTGCCTTGGTCATGATGTCTTATGAAAGCAGAAGAAAAGCAATCAAGGCAAGTGCACATTACTTTCTCTTTATCAGAAGTCAAACTATCACAAATTAATTATGAGTTAAGGACTGTCTATGTTGATATTTTGGGTGTGTGTGATTGAATTAACATTTAAAAAGATTATTTAAAACAGATTTCCATTCATTATTGAAGACTTTTATTATCCTAGCAATTCCACTTCTAGGCCCATACTAAAGCAGAATGAAATACGCATGTACAATTTGTGCACAGATATCTCTATCATCATGATTCATAATAGCAAAAGTTTGGAAAGTGTTCAAATGCTCAATTTAATTGATGAATAGATTGAAAACATACTTCTATACAATGTAGTATTTTCATTCAGGAGCAGAAATCAGTGACCCACAAATACATTTTTCAGCAGAGAAGGAAGTGTGAGAAACCAGACCACAAAGTTTACACTGTATGATTGCATTTGTATAAAATATCCATAGTTGACAAATCTGTGAATCCAAAAGGTGGATCAGTAGCTGGTTAGGGCTGTGGGGGCTAGGAGAATGGGGAATGAATTCTAAAGGGCATGGGGTTTATTTCTGGATTGTGGGAAATGTTCTAAAATTCACTGGGGGAATAATTGCACAGTTTAAGTATGTTCTTTAAGTGGGTCAATTTTTAGGGCATGAATTATATCTTTATAATCTATTTCCCACCAAAAAAGAAGGTCTTTCTTGATGAGGTTAGAGGCCAGGATACAAGTTAAAAGTGGCACAGATCCCCAGTGTTCACCAGCACATGAATAGATAATGAATATATATAGATAATGAATATATATAGATAATGAATATATATAGATAATGAATATATATATATATATATATATATATATATATGATTTTATTCAGGTATACAAAGGATTTTTTTTAGATAAGTGAATAAAAGTAAGAAAAATGTACTGAGTACAATTACCCACACCCAGAAAGACAAATCTGTCTTCTAGCATTTTATATTATAGGGAGGTAGAGAAGGGCCATTGAGATAGGGTATGCCTTAAAGTAGCGGGCATTACAGAGAACAGGGGATAAGAAAATAGGTGGGAAAACTAGGGATGTTTGAGTAGGGATGGTGTAGCAGAGTGGAGAGGTAAGAGAGAAAGGAGAGAAACTCAACCTAAATGCAGGATACATGAAAATGCCTTACAGACACATACTACTTTGTAAGCCAAGGACAGTTAAAATTAGAAGGGAGATACTCTGCAGGGCTGGTTAATGATGTGCCTAAAAGTCATGGCTGTAGAGGCTCCAGATCCCTGGCCCCAAACTCTGTAGTCTCTTGTTATTCTTCTTAGTTGTCCACTGTATTTAGTTGACAAAAACTTACTACTGAAGATATCACACATTTTAATAGCAAGAAACAGAGACAACATGGAGTGGAGCTGGAATCTTCCTTTTTATTGGCTAGCTTTTACAGTGCTGAAAAGTCCCATGCAGGCTGTTGAGTCTTACCCACCTGTGTGAACCCTAAAAACTTCAAAACTAACCTTTTAGGCAGGCTATACACACTGGGGAAATAGTGACACAGCTACTGTGGAGTCAACAACTCTCTGATTAGGTATGAGGCCCAATCTATATGAGAGAACTCATGTCTGGTAATCTCAAAAACTGAGTAAGTCATATGAAGAAGTTTATTAGTGCTGATTACCTAAATTGTCATGGCCCCAAGTTGTTTCTGAATATCTTTTGTATACCCACAAACAAATGCTATTCTCAGCCGAACCAGAGAAACTTTTCGTGCTGTATACAGAGAAACATAACTGCTTGGTGCTGAGAAAGTGATGCTTGAGTGCTTATCCCTAGACAGGAGTCTATATGCCCCTGTCTGAGGTTTCAGAAACATGTTGGGGGAGCCACATCAAAGTCAGAAGATAGGTAATCTTTGAAATACTGTCTTCTGGCAAGAACACAGAGAAAGCAGTCATAATCTCTCCGCAGATGCGGTTGCCTCAATGGCCTATACAACACTGTGCTAGTCACAGTCAATTGTAGATTAGAGAGGCTTAAAACACCCAGTCCCTCTCTGCTGAATTATTGACTCTTCATGGATTCTACTGGAGGGCAGACAATGTTTTCAGTTGTGTATTCACCTGTGAGTCCTTTAGATGCCACTGGACAGCTCCAAACTCATAGTCACAAGGATGGCCCTAGTTAAATTTAAGAAGTCTTAAGCAAAGGACATGAGTAGAAGAAAGGGACTTGGACCTAAGAAGGAGGGTAAAATAGGTAGGTGGCAGCAGAGGTGACAGTAATCAGAATGCCTTACATATAAGTACGGAATTTTTGAAGAAACATTTATTAAAATTAATTTTAAAAAGAAATTAAACAGGGCTAAATTATTTCCCAGGTTTCTCCAATGATAGTGTGCACTTGATTATTTAAAGGGGCTAGTAGGTGTACGTGGATGGATGGGTCAAACTCCCCTGACCCTAAGCTGGAGATTACATGGCTTTAAATGTTCACTGCTACATGAAATACCTCATCACACTTGATTTATCAGTGTCATTTTTAAGACAGTGCAAAGCAGACCTCTGTTGTTTTCTATGCAGGGATAGAGCATCCAAGTCTAAAATACTATGTATGATGTCACAATGTTGTATAGAAATCCCACGAGGTTTTTTTTTTATTTTATTTTTATTTTTTGGTTTATTTTTTTATACTTAAAAATTTCCATCTCCTTTCCTCTTCCTCCCCCTTCCCTCCCCTCCCCTCTACCCATACCTCCCCCTCCCTCCCTCTTCAGGCCAAAAAGCCATCAGGGTTCCCTACTCTATGTTAAGACCAAGGTCCTCCCAACTCCTCCCAGGTCCAGAAAGGTGATCAACCAAGCTGAGAAGGCTCCCACAGAGCCCGTCCATGCAGAAGAGTCAAAGCTCAGCGCCTTTGTCCTTGGCTTCTCAGTCAGCCTCTACCATCGGCCACATTCAGAGAGTCTGGTTTGGTCTCATGTTCCATCAGTTCCAATCCAACTGGAGTTGGTGATCTCCCGTTAGTTCTGTCCCACCATCTCCATGGGTGAATGCACCCCTCACAGTCCTGACTTTCTTTCTCATGTTCTCTCTCCTTCTGCTCCTCATCAGGACCTTGGGAGCTCAGTCTGGTGCTCCAATGTGGGGCTCAGTCATTTTCTTCATCTATCGCTATGTGAAGGTTCTATGGTGATATGCAAGAAATTCATCAGTATAGCTATAGGAACTGGCCTTTTCAGGCTCCCTCTCCTCAGTTGCCCAAGGAACTAGCTGGGGGCGTCTCCCTGGAAACCTGGGAATCCCTCTAGGGTCAAGTCTCTTGACAACCCTCAGATGGCTCCCTAAATTAAGATATATGCTTCCCTGCTCCCATATCCACCCTTCCTGTATCCCAAGCATCCCATTCCTCCGAGCTCCCCCATTCTCCCCTTCACGCTTTTCTCTTCCCATCTTCCCTTGGCCCCATCTCGCCCCACCCTCAAGTTCCCAATTTTTGCCTGGCGATCGTGTCTACTTCCAATATCCAGGAGGATTACTATATCTTTTTTTGGGGTTCACCTTCTTATTATTTTCTCAAGGATCCCGAATTATAGGCTCGATGTCCTTTAATTGAGAGGACAATAATCAACTATATATGGAAAAACAAGAAACCCAGGATAGCCAAAAAAATCTTATACAATAAAGGTACTTCTGGAGGCATTACCATCCCTGACTTCAAACTCTATTACAGAGCTACAGTATTGAAAACAGCTTGGTATTGGCATAAAAACAGAGAAGTCGACCAATGGAATCGTATAGAAGACCCGGATCTTAAACCACAAACCTATGAACACCTGATTTTTGATAAAGGAGCCAAAAGTACACAATGGAAGAAAGAGGGCATCTTCAACAAATGGTGTTGGCATAATTGGATGTCAACCTGTAGAAGAATGAAAGTAGATCCATATCTATCACCATGCACAAAACTCAAGTCCAAATGGATTAAAGACCTCAATATTAATCTGAACACACTGAGCTTGATAGAGGAGAAAGTGGGAAGTACTCTACAACAAATGGGCACAGGGAACTGTTTCCTATGCATAACCCCAGCTGCACAGACATTAAGGGCAACATTGAATAAATGGGACCTCCTGAAGCTGAGCAGCTTCTGTAAAGCAAAGGACATTGTCACTAAGACACAAAGGCAGCCTACTGACTGGGAAAAGATCTTCACCAACCCTGCAACTGACAAAGGTCTGATCTCTAAAATATATAAGGAACTCAAGAGACTAGACGGTAAAATGCCAATTAACCCAATTAAAAAATGGGGCACTGAACTGAACAGAGAATTCTCAACAGAAGAAGTTCGAATGGCCAAAAGACACTTAAGGTCATGCTCAACCTCCCTAGCTATCAGGGAAATGCAAATCAAAACAACTTTGAGATATCATCTTACACCTGTCAGATTGGCTAAAATCCAAAACACCAATAATAACTTTTGCTGGAGAGGTTGTGGGGTAAGGGGTACACTCATCCATTGCTTGTGGGAATGCACACTTGTGCAACCACTTTCGAAAGCAGTGTGGCTGTTTCTCAGGAAATTCGGGATCAGCCTACCCCAGGACCCAGCAATTCCACTATTGGGAATCTACCCAAGAGATGCCCAATCATACTACAAAAGCATTTGTTCAACTATGTTCATAGCAGCATTATTTGTAATAGCCAGATTCTGGAAACAACCTAGATGCCCTTCAGTGGAAGAATGGATGAAGAAACTGTGGAATATATACATGCTAGAATACTACTCAGCAGTAAAAAACAATGACATCTTGAATTTTGCATGCAAATGGATGGAAATAGAAAACACTATTCTGAGTGAGGCAACCCAGACCGAAAAAGATAAACATGGGATGTACTCACTCATAATCGCTTTCTACCCATGAGGTTTTGATGTATCATGGCACCTTTCTTCAGTTAGTTTTGGAAGTAGATTTTATTACCTACTAATTGTATTGTCTCTACTATATTTATTCTGCTGTATTATATTAAATGAGTGGTGATAATGTATAAGATAATAAAAAGGCTAAAACTACTCCTACAATTATTAGGGAGAGCCACCATGTTTGAGTACCTAGTACAAGAATCCACTTGAACTATATTTGTGTATATTTGTATATGTGTGTGGACATGTTTGTGCTCCCCCCCCCCCCGTGTGTGTGTGTGTGTGTGTGAATGTAGAGCAGGGTTTGATGTGTCTTCCTTAATTTCTATCCACCTTTGCTTCCCTTTTTAAGACAAATCTGTCTCTGACCATGGAGCTAATCAATTCAGGTAGGCTGGCCATTGAGTCTCAGTTATCTACCTGTCTTTGTCTCCAGCAGTGGGACTGAAGTGCACACCACCAAGTCCTGATGTTTTCCAAGGGTTCTGGGGATTGAAGTGCACACCACCATGCCCTGACGTTTTCCAAGGGTTCTGAGGATTGACGTGCATACCACCATGCCCTGACATTTTCCAAGGGTTCTGAGGATTGACGTGCATACCACCATGCCCTGATGTTTTCCATGGGTTCTGAGGATTGAACTGTACACCACCATGCCATTATGTTTTCCATAGGTTCTGGGGATTGAAGTGCACCCTACCATGCCCTGATGTTTTCCATGGGTTCTGGGGATTGAAGTGCACACCAGCATAACCTGATATTTTTTATGGGTTCTGGGGATTGAACTCAGGTCCTCATGCTTGTTCATCAAATACTTTACCAGGCCTTCTTCAAGTTACAGCTTCAATTTTTTTCTGATCTGCTTTTCACCTTGAAACTAATAAAGTGTGTCTTGTGTCTCCAGTTTATGAGCTTAAGTTTCAGTGAATCAAACATAGTGCCAAAGCCATAGCACAAAATATTGTGGCTTGGGAACCTAAAACAATTTTTAATTCACCAAATGTTCTTGAACCTCTAGAATTCTCACCACTTCAGAAATCACAGAGTCAGCAATATAAATAGTTAAGAAAAATAGTCAAGAAAAATAAAATGATATTGAACTCATTATGAAAAGCTAGGACAACTCCCTGGAAGAGATTCCACAGAGCAAAGGGGAATGACATCTTTTGTGACAGTTTTTTGGGGTGGAGACAAGTGTAGATGACATGGAATGCACCAGGGAATCCTTTATATGTAATGCGGGGGCCAGATAAGCCTATGAGGAAGATAAAATCTTCCCAACTAAACACTTTGAAAATCTTTTCTTTTATTTAAACCTTGGTTGCAGTTGTTTATAAGACATCTAATAATAATCCGAGATTCATTTTCTGAACATAGTGGTCAGCCAAATTGTGTTTTCCTTAAGATTATTTTCTTTCAAGTGTTATTTCTCAGGCTTACAATTTTGACATAGCTTTTCATATCTAGATTTGTTATATATATATTCACTTGTTTTTCCTCCCTGCCTGGGACTACATGGCTACCTATAGAAGTGGCTTTAATGGGCCTCCTTTGCTCTCTGGCATACAGCTGGATTTACTCACTATTGCACATGAGTGTAGATAGCTAGAGAGGGCACAGTTCTCATTAACTTCACGCTCTCTCTTCTGGGTTACAAATGCAGGAGTTCCTCCACCAAATAGCACATCTTCAGTTTCAGGATATTTTATATTATATATTCAGACCGTTCCAAGTTTCTTCAAGTCCTTTGCAAAGAATGAACCTCTCTGCTCCTGAAATTCTGCCTTATTTTCACTTAATTGCGCAACCATATGCAATCCTTCACAAAACTCTTTTCAGCTTAGCCTTGAGACATATTTAGTTTTTCTACTTTAAGAAATAGGGAGCTATGAGGTTGGCCATCATTTCAGGAATATTCCTGTGAACTGTAGTAATAGAAGTTCTCCAGGATTTAGGAGAAAGTGGAGACTGTAGAGAAAAAGGGGATATTATCATAAAGAATGCAACCAAGATATTTTATGCTATTTGTGGCTATTGTGAAGGGTGATGTTTCTCTGATTTCTTTCTCAGCCCATTTATCATTTGTGTAAAGGAGGGCTACTGATTTTTTGAGTTAATCTTGTGCTACATTATGGAAAGTGTTTATGAGTTGGAGAAGTTCCTTGGTAGATTTTTTGGGGTCACTTATGTAAACTATCTTATCATCAGCAAATAGTGAGAGTTTGACTTCTTTTCCAATTTGTATCCTCTTGATCTCTTTTTGTTGTCTTATAGCTCTAACTAGGACCCCAAGAACTACATTGAATAGATATGGAGAGAGTGGAAAACCTTGTCTTGTTCCTGATTTCAGTGGAATTGGTGGGAATTTCTATTTAGTTTGATGTTGGCTATTGGCTTGCTGTATATTGCCTTTTTTATGTTTAGGTGTGTTCCTTGTATCCCTGCTCTCTCCAAGACCTTTATCATGAAGGAATATTGTATTTTGTAGAAAGCTTTTTCAGCATCTAATGAGATGATCATGTGGTTTTTATTTTTCAGTTTGTTTATATGGTGGATTATGTTGACAGATTTTCATGTGTTGAACCATCCCTGTATCTCTGGAATGAAGCCTACTTGATGATGGTGGATGATGGTTCTGATGTGTTCTTGGATTTGATTTGCCAGTATTTTATTCAGTATTTTTAAATTAATGTTCACGAGTGAGATTGCTCTGTAATTCTCTTTTGTAGTAATGTCTTTATATGATTTGGGTATCAAGGTAATTGTAGCTTCATAAAAAGAGTTTGGCAATGTTCCTTCTGTTTTTATTTGTGGAATAATTTGAGGAGTATTGGTGTAGTTTTTTGAAAATCTTGGAGAATTTTTGAGCTGAAACCATCTGTTCCTGGGGTTTTTTGGTTGGGAGACTTTTGATGACTGTTTCTATTTCTTTAACAGTTACAGGTTTATTTAATTTGATTATCTGGTCTTGATTTAATTTTGGTAAGTGATATTTATCTAGAAAGTTGTCAATTTCCTTTAAGTTTTCCAATTTTGTGGAGTACAGGTTTTCAAAATATGATCTGCTGATTATCTGGATTTCCTCCGTGTCTGTTTTTATGTCCCTTTTTCATTTCTGATTTTGTTAATTTCGATAATCTCTCTCTGCCTTTTGGTTAGTTTGAATAAAAGTTGTCTACTTGTTGATTTTCTCAAAGTACCAACTCTTTGTCTCACTAATTATTTGTATTGTTTTCTTTGTTTCTATTTTGTTGATTTCAGCTCTCAATTTAATTATTTCCTGCTGTCTAGTTTTCTTGTGTGTGTTTGCTTCTTTTTGTTCTAAAGTTTTCAATTGTTCTAGTTAATTCAGTAGTGTGGGATTTTTCCAGCTTCTTTATGTAGGGATTTAGTGCTATGAACTTTCGTCTTAACATGCTTTCATTGTATCACATAAATTTGAATATGTTGTGTGGTCATTTTCATTAAATTTTAGGACGTCTTTAATTTCTCCCTTTATTACTTCCTTGACCTATTGAGATTCAGGTGAGCATTGTTTAATTTCTGTGTGTTTGAGGTCTTTCTGGAATTAGTGTTGCTGTTGAACAGCATAAAATATCTTGGAATAACTCTAACCAAACAAGTGGAAGACTTGTATGACAAGAACTTTAAATCTTTGAAGAAAGCAATTGAAGAAGACACTAGAAAGGAGAAAGATCTCCCATGCTCTTGAGTAGGCAAAATTAACATAGTAAAAATGGCAATCTTACCAAAAGCAATATACAGATTCGGTGCAATGCCCATCAAAATCCCAGCAAAATTCTTCATAGACCTTGAAAGAACGGTACTCAACATTGTAGGGAAAAGCAAAAAACCCAAGATAGCCAAAACAATCCTGTACAATTAAGGAACTTCAGAACGCTGCACCACCCCTGACTTCAAACTCCACTACAGAGATACACTACTGAAAACACCCTGGTATTGGCATAAAAATAGATAGGATGTCCAATGGAACTAAATTGAAGACCCAGATATTAATCCACACACCTACGAACACCTGATTTTTGACAAAGAAGCAAAAAAATATAAAATGGAAAAAGGAAAGCATATTTAATAAATGGTGCTGGCATAACTAGATATCAACATATAGTAGAATGAAAATAGATCCATATCTATCACCATGCACAAAACTCAAGTCCAAATGGATCAAAAACCACAACATAAAACCAGCCACACTGAACCTCATAGGAGAGGAAATAGGAAATACACTTCAATGCATTGGCACAGGAGACTACTTCATAAATATAACCCTAGTAGCATAAACACTGAGAGAAACAATTAATAAATGGGACTTCTTGAAACTGAAAAGCTTCTTTAAAGCAAAGGACACTACTGTCAACAGACAAAATGGCAGCCTACAGAATGGAAAAAGATCTCCACCAACCCACAACAGACAGAGGTCTGATCTCCAAAATATACAAAGAACTCAAGAAATGAGTCATCAAAAGAACAGATGATCCAATAAAAAATGGACTACAGACCTAAAGAGAGAACTCTCAACAGAGGAATTTAAAATGGCTGAAAGACATTTAAGGGAATCTTCAACATCCTTAGTTATTAGAGAAATGCAAATCAAAACAACTCTGAGATTCCATCTTACACTGGTAAGAAAGGCCAAGTTGAAAAACACTGAAGACAAGTTATGCTGGAGAGGATGTGGAGAAAAAAGAACACTCCTGCATTGCTGGTGGGAATGCAAACTGGTACAATCCCTTTGGATATCTGTATGGCGATTTCTCAGAAAATTTGAAAACATATTTCCTCAAGACCCAGCAATACCACTTTTGTATATTTATCCAAAGGATGCTCAATCATACCACAAAGACATGTGTTCAGTTATGTTCTTAGCAGCATTGTTTGTCATAGCAAAAACCTGGAAACAACCTAAATGCCCTTTGACCAAAGAATTGATTAGGAAAATGTGTTACATTTACACAATGGAGTACTATAGTGCAGAAAAAAATATTGCCATCTTGAAATTTGCAGACAAATATATGGAGATAGAAAATATCATACTGAGTGAGGTAACCCAGACCCAGAAATGCAATTATCATATGTATTCAATCATAAGTGTTTTTTAAACATAAAACAAAGCAAACTAGCTTACAAATCACAATCCCAGAGAACCTAGTCAACAATGAGGATCCTAAGAGAGACATACATAGATGTAATCTACATGGGAAGTAGAAAAAGACAAAATTTCCTGAGTAAATTGGGAGCATGAGGATTATGGGATAGGGTAGAAGGGGAGGGGAGAGGCAGAGAGGGGAGCAGAGATAAATGTATAGCTCAATAAAATCAATTAAAAGGGAATGCAACCAAGAAACAAAGGAAAATAAGCAAAATGTCTTCACTTTAAAATGTCTGATGCAGGAGAAAGATAGCTGGGATGCAGCCACTGGAAGGTCAATTTTCCAGTATCTCTGAATGTAGACGTTGGCTGTCTGAACATGCAAGTCCTTCTGGAAAAAGAGAGACCTAGGCCACTTCAGGCAGGGGATGATGCCAGGAATTTAAAGGATGAAGAGGAGCCAACAAAAGAGGAGGTAATGGTGTGATGATGAGAGAGTGAGCCAGAGTGAGAGATGACCTGTGAGAATCATCTGCCCAAATGCCAAGACCAAGCACAATGATGAAAAGGTTGTCTGATTTATGTCCTGTAGAAATGATTGTACTATGCATTGGTCATAAGGTCCACTGTCTGGACAGTAGTTTTGATCTGGTTCAAAGAAAATGAAAACTAGGAAGTGGAATTTCTCAAACAGGTACAGTGTGAGACATGTTCCCTGAGCAGTTTAAATTTAATTTGTCTGAGTGTGGGTGTGTGTGCATGCATGCATGCACATGCATGCCAACCCTGGTGCAAGTACATGTACTTGTACATGTGTGTCCACATGCCATGCAAAGATTACTTGTCAGGACTCGGTTTCCTCCTCAATTATTTTCTAGTTTATTATCTGAAGCAAAGTCTCTTGTATTGAGCCTGATGCTCCAATTTGACTAGAATGGCTGGTCAGTGAATTTTAGGGACTCCCCTGTTCCCAAAGGGACATCTCCTTAAATTTTCAGTTGCATGCTGACACTCATGGCATTTTTATATTGGACCTGTGTGAAAAGCACTTTAAAAACTAAGCCATCTGTCAAGGCTAATTTTCATTGTTTTTGAACGATGTTTTCCATTTATTTAGTGCATGAGTGTACTGTGCTGTGGAATAATGCTCTTGTACCCTGTAAAGATTTGTCATTTTTAATAGTTTAATAAAATGCTAATTGGCCAGTAGCCAGTCAGGAATTATAGGTGGGGCAACCAGACTAAGAGAATTTAGGAAGAGGAAATGTTTATGCAGAGTCAACAGCCAGATGCAGAGAAAGAAAGATGAGAATGCTTTACTGAGAAAAGGTACCAAGCCACTTGGCTAAACATAGATAAAAGTTATGGGTGAATTTGTAAGTGCTAGTTAGTAATACGTCTGAGCAACAGGCTAAAGGATTTATAATTAAGATAAGCCTCTTTGTGTTTATTAGGGACTGAATGGGCAGGACTGGGTGGGACAGACACTTCTGTAAACAGTACTGAGGTCTGAAATTCACTAGTATAGGAGTATAAAACAGTCACTATCAGGGCCTGAGTAAAACTCCATGTGTTCTGCATCTGGAGCTAGCTGTGCCAGGCATCTACTTTAGGCCAGAGTCACTTTCCTACCTCATCATGGGAAAGAGAATCAGTCAAAAACAGTCATCACAGATACAATAATTCAGACAATTAAGAAAAATGTTGACTTGTGCACCCAAGACTTGAAAGAAGAGGGCTATGAACTGGAAAGTAGAGGAAGTCTTTAACGAGACAGTATTATGCTTGCAATCTGTGTCCAATAAAGTTAATAAGGTGAAACCACATATTTTAATCTCACATTAACCATATGCACTTACAAAGTTATACCTCAGAGCTCCCTTCTGCTCCAGCAAATCTCAGCCGAACACCAAAATGTATTTAACACACATACATGATTAAATACAATGATTAAATTGGGAAAGTTGACTTTAGAATTATAATACATAAAAATCATCCAGGAGTGACATGTAAAACAGATTCTTGGTGTCATCTCTAGGGATTCTGATCAGTCAGGCTGAAGTAGAACTCAGAAGCATGTACTGTAATAGTCATCCCTGCAGGCTTGCATGGGACCTTATTCTGTTGTCGCATTGACTAACTGTAGCTTTGACCTAAGTGTGTCACAGACAAAATGACCCCAGGAGAAAATGAGTATATATGGCTGATGTGGGGACATGGCTAGTTATCAAAGTTGATTTTCATAACTGCATTTCCCCCCATTTTTCTCTCTTTCTACTTAATGTGGGTTGTGCAGCTCATCTTATTGTTCCTCTGAACTCACTCTAGAGTTTAATCCAGAAAGTCACATAATATGGTATGGATGGGAATAATCCTTCTATGATATTTAGAAGGTATAGGCAGAGACTGATAGTTTGTTTCCTGACTAACCAGAACTGAAATAATCACAGAGAAACTATATTAATTAAAACACTGGTTGGCCTATTTGCTCAGGATTCTTATTAACTAACTCTTACACCTTAAATCAACCCATTTCTCTTATTCTGTGTTTTGCCCCAAGACTGTGGTTTATGGGGTAAAGTTCCAGTGTCTGCCTCTTTCAGCAACTACATGCTATCTCCTTGACTTTGCCTACTCTCTCTATATATAGCTTTTCCAGCCTGGCTATATTTTGCCCTGCTATAGGCTGAAGCAGCTTCTTCTGTATTAACCAATGGTAATAAAACATATTCACAGCATACAGAGGGGAATCCCACATCAAGAAGGCATATTTTCAGAAAGTGACTAAGGTTAGATAAAGTCATTAGAGGGCACTATCATAGTAGAATCTTTGTGGATATGAACAAAAATACTCATGCTGCCTCTTGCCAAGTGTCACTTGGTCTGCCAAGCAGTAAAACAGTTGAGGAACCTAGAATTTGTATATACCAAACTGTGAACCAAATAAATACTTCTTTTTTTAAAAAAATAAGTAACTTGTCTTGGGTATTTCACTACAGTCATAAAAATAGACTAATGAAGTTACCCTAGCCTTACCTACCCCTTTATCAAGTCACTCTTGGATCATTAGATAGTATGTCATTGGAGATGTTTAAAATAGTGATTTAATAGAGTTACATCATCCAATCTGCTATAACTAATTTTCCCATATAATTTCATTTCCTTCTGTACAAGACATTTGTTTACTTAAAATTAAAAAATGAAAGCCAAATCCTTTGACTTGGCATTTAAACACCTCTGAAATATAGCCTTTCTTTATCCTTCAGGATTCTTTTCTTCACTTTACTTAAAATTAACTTCTTCAGAAGTATATTATGAGCTTTGTGATAAACCAGATCGAAGGGAGGACATACCTAATTCCATCTCTCCCCATTTCTACCTGAGCATAGGGAGGGGGATATATGAAGATAAAGCAGTGAAAAGCTTCTAAAAACTTAAGTTTTCTGTGTGCAAGGAAAAAATTCTGTCCATTAATATTCATCAAGGCACATGATGTAAATATTTCTATTACAACTGATCAAGAGTGACCAACATGATGACATCAAGAATAGTTTGGAAGAATGCGGTAATTGCCTATGATAAGCCTTTATAAGCCTACTCAATGCACTCATGGGGCTAGGAATCACTTACTTCTCTTTGCATATACTACAGTGATGTCTACTTACAAGACAAACTCCATATGCCTCCTCTATAGTGATTAGTGATCAGGGAATATTAGCGTACATGCACATATTGTTCTGCCTGGGGGTCTGCCTGGTTGGTAGGAAAATGGTTATCATTGCATGACATATTAAGAAATACGGTAGTAGCTGCTAAAATCCAATTTTTGAAATGTGTGTTGTACACTCTTGCTTTTGTCAAGGTCCAAGTCCTTTCTATCTGTGCATTACCTCCTCTTGCTGATCTTTATTATCTATACATCTTAACCACGAGGTTAATCTACCTGGTTCCTTTAGGTATTGGGCCTCTGCAATGCGAGCTCACAGAAGGCCTGTAGCTACCAACTCTGTCAGTTGGATAACAAGCTAGGATTTCTTCACCCTGAATCTAGGAGCTGAGGGAGAACTGAAAACAGGACTAACCTTTCATCTGCCAGTTCTCTCCTATGTTCATTTCCTTTCTATCATGAGATAAGTTCACATGAGTTTTGAGTTGTTGAGGAGATCTAGAGAGCTTCCAAGTTTTCCCCTCACCAAGAGCCCCTAACGTGGGGTCCCTTGCTTGATCTACATGTTTAGTTCTAAACCTGACGTCAGTATTCTTGTCTCTGTGGTATCAACTTTCAGGGGTTACAGAAGGGCAATCTGATTTTCTTTATCTTCTCCTGGGCTTTTATTGCCAAGAAGCTTGAATTTCTATGTCCTTTATAGAGAACATTTTTCTTATATTCTGAGTGCTTTCCACAAATGACTACAAAGTATATGAACCAGGAAATAAATGTATTATTTCCTTCCTCCACAGGTATAAATGAAGGGACAAAGGCAGTCACTAAATATGACATTAGGCTTTGATCCTAGAACTTTGTAGAGACATAATGAAGACTCAGGTCTCTCAATATCTCTTACATGAAGTTAGATACACACTCTCCTTAGGTGGTTCAAGCAGCTGTGTAGAGAGGAAACTCCCCTGATGTTGCTGGGATGTCTCTCTCTGTCTTCTTTGTCCTGTTTCAGAAGGTCGAGAGGGTGGGTCTTTAAAATTTTTTTTCCAGTTTATTTATTTTTTATTAAAAATTGCCATCTCTTCCCCTCCTCCTCCCCCTTCCCTCCCCTCACCTCCACCCATACCCCCACTCCCTCCCTCTCCAGGCCAAAGAGCCATCAGGGTTCTCTACACTATGGTGAGTCCAAGGTCCTCCCAACTCCCTCCAGGTCCAGGAAGGTGAGCAACCAAACTGACAAGGCTCACACAGAGCCCATCCATGTCATAGAGAACAAGCCCATCGCCATTGTCCTTGGCTTCTCGGTCAGCCTCCACCATCAGCCACTTTCAGAGAGTCCGATTTGGTCGCATGTTCCATCAGTCCCATTCCAAGTGGACTTGGTGGTCTGTTTAAAATTTGTCCACTTTTGAAGATTATAGTTGCAAAGTTGTAAGCTTTGGCATCTTCTCTGACACAGTGGATTCACAGTTGATATCAATGGTAGAAAAGCAAAGAGAGGAAAGAAGGAATAAAAAACCTTCATCCCTTAACATTTTGAAAACTGTTAGTTATACAGCTTGTTGAATTTTGAATCTAATATATACTTGCTGTTTTTTTCTCCATAGAAAGAAAAGTGGCCCCCTGTTCCATCAGTCCCATTCCAACTGGACTTGGTGGTCTCCCGTTAGATCTGTCCCACCGTCTCAATGGGTAAATGCACTCTTCACGGTCCTGACTTCCTTGCTCATGATCTCCCTCCTTTTGCTCCTCATAGGGACCTTGGGATCTCAGTCCAGTGCTCCTATGTGGGGCTCTGTCATTTTCTCCATCCAAAACCGGACTCTCTGAATGTGGCTGATGGTGGAGGAGGACTGAGAAACCAAGGACAACGGCAATGAGCATGACCTCTACAGCATGGACGGGCTCACTGTGAGCCTTGTCAGTTTGGTTGCTCACCTTCCTGGACTTAGGGGGAGCTGGGAGGACCTTGGACTTAACATAGTGAAGGGAACCCTGATGGCTCTTTGTCTTGGAGAGGGGTGGAGTGATGGGGTATGGGTGGAAGGGAGGGGAGGGAAGAGGGAGGAGATGGAAATCTTTAATAAAAAAAAAGAAAAAAAAGTGGCATTTGGCACAGTTACTCTGCTTGAAAAATGACTGTATTTTCTATATTGTTGCTTTAGATATAGATGGTGTATATAGTTTTTCTTCTTATAAATACCCCCATGTGGTGCTTTGCAGAATCCCTTATCCTCATTCTCATTGAACAGGAAGTGAGGCCTTATCTGCATGATAGACTCATTTAGCTGTCTCTAATATGAAAGGCAGAGCTATAGTTGAATGAGACCCTAAAATTCATATCTTGAAAACTTTATCTCCAATGCAGTAAGATTGGGAGGTAGTGTTTAATAAGGAGGATAGGAGGACTCTATCCTCCTGAATGGGTCAGTGGTGTCAAAAAAGGGACTTAGGCTGAGATCTTGACTTAAGCTCTTGTCTGCCCTCACCTTTTCTTGCTATTTCAGATGATAGGCTATGCATGTAGACTTTCCAATCAGAAGCTACATACATTATTGTGTATCAATTACCCGGTCCTTGTAATCATCTATAGAGACAAAAAAAAGGACTAAGAAAGGCATAATGCCCTATTATCGTCAGTGTTGAACATATTTGACTAAAATCTCTGTATTTGAGAGAGGAGAATATTTATTCAAATGCCTTTTCTTCTTCTTTTTTTCTTTTTTGTCAGATCGTTGCTCTATAGGCATGCTGCATTTGCTAGGGACCTGGAGAAGAAAAGGACATATGACAATTCCTTGTTTTCTTTCCACCATGGATAGTTTTTTTCCTTTATTTCAACTCTCATCCATAAACAAAGCCCAGCTTAAATGATATTTTTTCCCTACATGCCACCTCTGTAGCCTATATAGTCAAGTTATTCTGCATTTTTGCAAAATACTCTAATAGCATGCTTTTAAAGTGGTGACAGCCACTTTGCAATTCCTTGTGTCTTGCTATATTTGGCATGCCGACTTCCTTGAAAGCATTTTAATTATCTAACTCTTATTTCTGTAGAATTAGAGACGATGGCTTTCAAGCTCATTCTGAGAGTCCAGGTGTCTGTAGAAGAAGAAGCCACTTTTTATCCAAGCTGGGAGTCAAGAACCTCAGCTACCTGGATTTCCCATCCTTGATTATGCCTGACATCCAAGTTCTAAGACTCAAAGCTTTTAAGAAGCTGTAGATGACTCAGCAATGGTCCTGATGGCAGCTTTCCCAGACATAAAACCATTGAGTAACTGGGCAGGACCTGCTCCTTCAGGGTCTTAAATATTTAGGGAGTAATCTTCTCACTGGGTATCTCTAAATTATTTAAACTACCTTGCTCCATGGTTATTTCTTTCTGCAGGCTTTGAAAGGCTGGCTCCCTTCTTTTCAGAAGTGGGTAGCTTTACAGCTTAATCAGAATGACTCTTACCTAAGGCAGTATGCCTATTGAAAACCACAGACATTAGAGGAAGGCAAGGAAGAGGGGAAGATGTTAAGAGGAAGCTTCTGGGAAAATGAGCAAGCAGGTTCTCTTCTCTGTCTCCTGAAAGTCAGGGGCAAGGACACATGTGAGTCAAATCACCGTTTCTACCCCCAGTGTGACGCTTCCTGGAACACAGCACTCCATAGTACAGGAATTTGGACCATTTTCTCTCTCCACACTGCCAGATCATTTCTGTCACACTACAAGACTTCTTTTGATTGTGAGGAGATACATGGTAGCTAGCTTCAAACATTTTATGGACTGATATTTTATCGAGGGATGATGCTCTTTCGAGCAGAACCTGCAAATGTAGACGGGAACTCAATGGGAAAAAAGTTGTAACATGGTTGTTTGTCTAACCATTCATCCATGATACACATGCAAGGCTATGAGTAAAACTTTAATGACAGCAAGCACTGACTCCAGAACCTGGAATGAACCACACTTTAGCATCACTGTTAGGGTCCACAGGATGATACATCCATGCACCTTAGGTGGGTCACGCTCTCTTGCTGAAAGTGTATGCATCCCACTTTGGTGTTTCTCTTTGCTGTTCTGATGCAACAGGAAGAAACTGATACTGCTTCCTTTCTCCGTCATGAGTTTGGAGTCTCAATCACTCAGTCACTGGCTACAGTAGCTAGTAAAACCAGCTGTTTCAGGGCTTGTGGCCACTTGAAAACATCAACAATTAGATTCATCCACTGGCTTTTATTCCAAGGCTGTGCACCACCCTTCCCCATGAGACTCTTGACATAATATTTATACATAAGCTTTTGCTGAACAAATTGGGTGAAGTGAAGTGAGAAGAAAAGCTGCAGAAAGGAAGTTTTTCTTAAGTTCTTAGTGCAAGGACCAATTTATCTCTTAAAAGAACCTTCTTTCTGTGGCTCCTGTGGCTAAGCTTATTAAAAAATAAAACTATAAGCACACCATTAACCAGGTAAAACATCTTAGTGTGATCCTTGCATAAGTATCAGACTTGAGACTCACAGGGGAGCGTAGGGACTAAGGTGGGAAACCTAGGCCCATATTGATCTGTGGATCTTTCCCTCCAGAATCAGTAAAATATGCTCCCATGAAAAGACACAGAGGTAAACAACGAGTACTCTTTATCTTAAAAACATTGTGATTCATTAATTTTGAAAATTAGAATTTTTATCTATGTAAAGAACTACAGAAACTAAATAAATGGGTAGAACTAAAATAAAACAATGGTGGTGTTTTGTTGTAGATAAAATGCACTAAATTGTGTTGTTAGGAAAGAAATTAGAATATGATCTCAGGCAGTGGTTAGTTGTGAGATATGGTTAGCTCATGTGATTGAGGAATTATGGATGTATGAATTGGAATAGGAAATTTTGAATATACAAACATTAAATACAAACTAAGCCGCATTATATTTTTATTTAAATTATTATTATGTTTATGTGTATGTGCCTGTGTGGGTTTAAATGGACCACTAGTGTGAAGATGACCAAAGGGCATTGGAGTCCCTGGCACTGGAATTGTCAGTGGTTGTGAGCCATTAGACATGGGTATTAGGAATTGAATTCGGAGCCTCCGCAAGAACAATAACAGCTGTTAACTGATGAACCATCTTTCCAGATTCTAAAGCTATATTTTAATTGAGTAAATAATGTCAGCCCTGAAACATACATACAAGTAACATTATACATACTAAAACATAAATAAAAATATACAGGTTACATTGTGCATACTAAGAAGGCTATATATATATATACACACATATATATATATGTATACATATATATATACACACATATATATATATATGTATACATATATATATATATACACACAAAATTAATGAAAAAAGAGGCCACAGATTTGAAAGAGAGCCAGGAGTGGCATATGGGAGGGTTTGGAGGGAGAAAAGGAAGGGAGTAAATTATATTATAATCTTAAAAAGTAAAAGTAGTTTAAAAAGAATGACTTCTACCATTATATAAGAGGTCAGATATTACTATTAACTGTAAAGGATTACTGAATTAGGTGTTTTTATAATCTTTAATATACCATAGAAATAAATAATTGCACTTGTTTATTCTAAGCTCTGTGAGCACTACTTGAAGACTAACATTAGTGTGGTATGATTTGACTGTTACATGTAACACCCATCCTAGGGTCTGAGAGCAGAACCAGGAGAGTTTCTTCTGGAAATTTTGGCACAAAAGTGCTCCAGTGAATACTAGGGCGTTTGTAAACGTGTGGGCATTCCTACACTGAGTGTATGTCTAGAGACACTTAAGCAAACCCCAACAGCTCTTTTGGTTCTTTCCTCAGGTCAGTAAGGCAGGAAGTTAAGGCTGAGGCAGGGTTGTCTATAGCTATCTTCAGTACCACTGTTTCAAGACTCTCCATTCCACACTAGCTAGGAGAGGCACTCTCAGTGACACTGTAAGAAACTGAGTAGTTTTGGCCAAAATGGATCAGTACAGTCCCCAGTCAGACAACTGTGCATCTGTGGAAGGTGAGCGGCTACCACCACGCTTGATAGTAGTGAAGGAGAAAGGACTCCCATATAAGATCTGCTGGACAAGGATGCCCACCTTCCACACTCAAATCAACATTACATTGAATTCTACTCATAGTAGTGAGGCGGGAAAAATAAATAAAATATCTACAACTTGGAAAGAATTATTGGTCTGTTTTAATATAATGCCCTCCTTTTGTAGAAAAATATCAAACCACCCACAATGAGAACTATGAGAACTCACAAATACATTAACAAAATCATTGTGCAAACTTGGCATGTAACAACCACTTGTCTCTCTGTACCAGAGTTGGCCAATCTGATGATGAAATTATGAAAGTAAACCCACTTAAGACATCAGTTAAAAATTAAATTTCTGGAAAAATTTAAACAAGGAGAAAAGGATTTACTCCATTAAAACCATATAAGCTTGACAAAAGACTCATATGTAAATATTTAGAAAAACATTTCAAATACATGAATGTGAAAATTTCATATTTGTAAGGAGCAGATATAGAAGTGATCTACAGACTTATTAAAATCCCTGTACACATTCAGAGAGTCCCTGTTTGCAGAATAGGAAAATATTTTTAGTTAACATGAAAAACGGTAGGATTCACTAAGACATTTTCATACACACACATCCTTATTCTTTGCTTATCATAGTGATTCTATCAGACTGCTTTGTTCTTCCCACCCTTATTTGTTTGTCCTGTTTCTCCACATACATAGTTTCTTCTTTGTTTTTATTCCATATGGATGTATGTGTGTTGTATGCACACATATATGTAAATGTTATTAGATACATGTGCATATTTAGGCATGTATAGATTTAATTTTAGGTTTCACACATGAGAAAAGAGATGTAACATATTGTCCTTCTTCACCCATCGTCTTCTTGTCTTCTTTCCTCCCTGGTCTTTAGGACCTCTTTGTCCCCTTTCACAGGCAGCCACAGAAAAGTTCATTTACAAATTATTGTGAAATTAACAGGAATCCTTAATAGTCAGAAATATTGAAAAACGCTAAATTTAAAGAGTCATACTTCTTAATTTCAGAATTTAAGTCTACAGTAATGGAGACATTGCTATGTTGACATAAGTATAGGCATGTTGACTAGTGAAGTAGACTGAGTGTCCAGAAATGGATCACCAGTGGGGCACCAAGATCACTCTGTGGGTAATGATTGTCTCTTTACAAGTTGTGCTAGAACTAGTGATTATCCAAACACAGAATAATGAAGTTTGGAAACTTGTCCCATATTATATTGCAGCAAATCAGTGACTTAACATAATAGCAGAAATATCTTTTATACCTTGATACACTGTCAGGTACATGGAGAACAAAGGAAACAATAGGTAAATTTGATTTCATCAAAATATATAACAACTTTAAATCCAGAATTTATAATGGCCCCCCACCACTCAATGAAATGAACAGTAACTCAATTAAAATGGACAAAGAACTAAAATATATGTGTGTAAAGCCAATGTAAGTATCAAAACCTATGGCTGGGATGAAGCTCAACTGTCTAGTGTGCAGTAACTCTGACTTCAATCTCCACAACTTCATAAGCTTGGCATGGTAAAGTATACCTTCAATTTCAGCACTCAGGTGATGGGGGCAGGAACATTAGGAGTTTAAGGCTCTCCTTTGGCTACTCAGTGGGTTTGAGGACTGCCATGGCTACATGAGATCTTGCCTAGAATAAAATCAGAAAAAAACCATCATGAAAATGTTTCAATTGTCCAGTAGGAAATGAAAATCAAAACCAAATGGCATGGTATCTTAGAGTTGTTTGATTTGCATTTCCCTGATGATTAAGGATGTTGAGCAACTCCTTGAAGTGTTTTTGACCATTTGAGATTCTTCTGATGAGAATTCTCTATTTAGTTCTGCACCCCATTTTTAAATTTGATTATTTTGTATTTTTATGACTAGTTTCTTTAGTTCTTTATGTATTTTGGAAATCAGCCCTGGCAGCGAGACCAGGATCTATCCCTTGTGTATGAGATAGTTTGCTGGAGCCTGTTCTTTGTGCTGGGAAGCCATGCTCAGCTTTAATGCAGTGGGGAGAGGCTTGGTTCTGCTTTAACTTAATGTGCCAGACTTTATTGACTTCCCATGGAAGCCCTTATACCTTGTGATGGGTAGGTGGGGAGTGGACTGGGTGCACATGATGAGGTGTATGAGGGAGAACTGTGGTTAGAATGTAAAATGAAATAAAAATATAAATAATTACTGGCGGTGGTGGCGCATGCCTTTAATCACAACACTCGGGAGGCAGAGGCAGGCAGATCTCTGAGTTTGAGGCCAGCCTGGTCTATAAGAGCTAGTTCCAGGACAGGCTCTAGAAACTACAAGGAAACCCTGTCTCGAAAAACCAATATATATATATATATATATATATATATATATATATATATATATATATATATGAAATTAAAAAACCAAATGGGTCCCTTATTTTTTAATGCTAGGACAGCAGTAATAAAATGAAAAAGATAAAATGTCTAGTATTAGCAAAGATGTAGGAAAACAGTAATTCTGGCATGGTGCTGTGGCAATTTAAGGTAGGTCATTTTGGAAAGAAGTTTGACAGTCTCTAAAAATTTAAATATAAAGTTAATATAAAATATTGCAATTTTCCCTACTCAAAAGAACTGAAAAGGGCATTAAGCAGACACATGTAGACATGGAATAATAGCAACAGCTTATCTTCCACACAGGCATGTTATATAGCGGCTTGTTAGTTACAGCAGTATGTTGTATGGGGCTGCTTGATAGTTCCTGGCTGCTCAGCCCCGAAGTAACCACACAGAAAACTCTATTATTTAAATCATTGCTTGGCCCATTAGGTCTAACTTCTTTTTGTCTAACTCTTACATCTTAATTTACCCCATCATCTTTGTATCTCCATGAGGCTGTGGCTTACCAGGTAAAGTTCTGGCATCTGACTGCGGTGGGGCTACATGACTTCTCCTCACTCTGCATTCCTTCTCCCAGCATTTGGATTAGTTTTACCTGCCTAACTCTGTTCTACCCTATCAGGCCAAGCCAGTTTCTTTATTAAACAATGGTATTTACAGCATACAGAGGGGAATCCCGCATCGCCTCCCCTTTTCTGTCTAAATAAAAAAAGGAAGGTTTTAAATTTAACACAGTAAAATTACATATAAAAAACAGGTATCAAGCAAGAATTACAGTTACAATATTTATATCTACTTTATCTTTTATCACAACTAAGGAAAGCTATAACTATAACTATCTATTCTTCAACATCGTCAAAGACCCCAGAAGGATTTAATATTACCTAAGTAAACAGGAAGTGCATTGTAAGCAACTTCCAAAACTCTAGAATTGACAGACATCTCGGTGTCTGGACAGTCACCCAAAGTTCTGTACCATTGGGGCATCTATCTTCAGCCTACAGGCCCATAGTATCCAGCACTCTTTTCCACGAAGCAGGAAATTTCAAAGACAGTTCTGCCCATATTGGTAGTTTGTCAATCACTTTCTTCCATGTCCTGCAGAATGAGTGGCCAACTCTTTCATGTAGCAGGAACCACAAAGGACTGTCTCACCTTCTTTAGGCAACTTCAGCAGTCATTTTTCCGTGTGGGTCCTGCATGTCCAATTCACACAGCATAACATCGAGCAGTCCAGGCAAGAGTAGCGTCTTGCCCAAATAGCTAACAAACTCCATAAGGAGTCTCTTTGATGCCCATTATCCTCTCGAAGTAATTGATGCTGCCAGGGACAGATGTGTCTTATTGTCATGAAACATCCCAATTTTTTAAAACATTTTAAATGCCATATTCTGAATATCTCTGAAAAATATGACAAATACCTATCAAACTGATATATATATATATATATATATATATATATATATATATATAACCTAACTAACATGACTACAAGCTTGACTATTATGACTATCTACTAACCTATATTTCTTAATTATACATATCAATCTTAAATGAGCTGGACAAACACAATACCTTAATCAACATCAGAAATAAATATACACAGTATAACAAAATTGACCTTAAATTTGTATCAATAAACCAAGATCCATACCAATGCTAATCTCTATAGCATATCCCCCTTTAAATGTAAACAAACATTTATAGACAACATTTTGGAATATGGGTTAGTTCCCTCCAAACTGCTTCCTGCTTTTGGTTGAGCAAAGTATTTTGGGGGTGTTCATGGTGATCATTCGGGGGATCTTGGTCCATCAAACCACATTAGTCTGAAAGCAATCCACAGGTTCTCTTCTTCTGTGGAAACAAAAGCAGAACCTCTTTTCCAAAGCAACTTATCCTTAGACTCAAATTTTGAAGTCAAGAAATGTTTAAAATATATATGCTGGTTTAGCTTAGCAGCCCATACAATGAAATGCCTTGCTGTTCTTAACTCATTCACAGTCAAAAAATTCAAAGAAAACACAATATACATAATAATATACATAATTCAGATTCTCTGTGTATATTCTATCTTTATGTAGCTTATTCATTTTTATTATATTACTTTTTATAGTTTATTATCTTTACTCCTTTAATCTATGATTATCTGTACTCTTCATTGTATGAACAGGTTAATTGTGATACCAGTAAATAATGGGATTTTATCCACCTATAAGAACAAATGAAATACATTTCGCAGAAGTTTTAAACTTTGTTACATGAAAAAGCCAGAAAAAGCTCACATATGTACAATTCCATTTATACAAAAGTTCCAGAATAGATAAGTATATATAGGCAGAACTTGGCTTGGTGGCTTCTGGAGGGTAGGGAGGAATTCTAGCTGGATAATAAGTTATTTGAGGTTGATGAAAATATGTTGGAGGTACTTAGATATGGAGATTGCACAGCATTTTACATACAACAATGCCAATAAATTATTCTCTTTAGAGTGTTAACTGTATGTTGCATGAAAATCACTTCAATACATTTTTGACTGTATGGGTATGTGATAATGGTGTGTGTGTGTGTGTGTGTGTGTGTGTGTGTGGGTCTGTGTGTATCTATGTGTGTTTGTGTCTGTGGTGGTGTATAATTGTATGTACAGACAGGTACACACTCCTGAGCACATGTGTGGTGTTTAGAGGATCATGTCTGTTGTCTGATTTTATCATTATCTAGCTCATTCCTTTGAGTTAGGGTCTCTTAGTGAATCTGGAGCAATGCTGGCAGGCAGCAAGCTCCAGTCTTCCCAGTTCTCCTCTCTGTACCCTGTACCTCTCTGGGTTTAGAGGCATGTTTAGCAATATCCATCTTATAATTTGGGCTCTGGTGATTTGATCTCAAGTCATTAGCATGTACATACAGTAAGTACTCACACACACTGAACTATCTCCCAGCCATTTTCCTCAATAAAAAGTTTTAATAATTTTAATAAAAGTGACTTATATCTTGAATGTTATGCTTGAATGCTGACCTTATATAATAAAACAGAATCTTTATTTACCTATTAGATAAATTTTAGGTCCTATGGATAGCCAAGTGTCTGTAGGCTTCAGACTACATTTCAGAGTTCAGAATAAAAACTACATACAAAAACCAGATAGGTTGAGGAAATCTGAGTGAATCAATGTCAGATATGAAATATTGCTGACTGGAAGTATTGGGACTGAAATGGTTATCCTATTAGATAAAAGGATGACTTGGTGGAGCAGCAGACTGGGCTCTGAGGACAAGATTAGTTTCTCTAAAGACAGCAACCATTCAAACTGAAGCACAGAAGAAAAGAGACGGAAAGAAATGAAGGATCCCTCCCCTAGTTTCTTGAACAACAATCTAAAATCATTGCAATATATGTGCAGTTGTCATCTCCAGGGGCATCTAGAGAAAGGTATTAGGACAGAAAAGCATTTTCAGAGAGTCAATTGCATCCCCAAATCAGATGAAAACAATACTAGGATAAAGAAAGTCATGCAGGATAAACAGTGAGAAAAATCACACTAGGATTTCTTCTTCAAATACTTGAAAAGCAAAGATAAAGAAGAAATCTCTGAAGCAGTCATTGACAAAAAGTCATAGAACTAGCAACAAGAATGTAAACTCATTTTGGCGCAGGAAGACTGCCAGTCAGAAGACAATAAAAAGACATCTTCAGTGCCCTCAAAGGAAAAATACAAACACCAATGTAAATTTTTAGGTCTATAAAAACTTCCTTAGAAAGTGAAGTCAAAATACAGACATTTACAGACAAGCAAAAATGGAGACAGCTGCCATTAGCAGACCAGTACTGGGTAAGTATCCTAGCAAGGCTGCTTTTCAGTTTGCAGAGAAAAATGCACCATAAAGGCCTGTGCTAAATAAGGGTGCAGGCAAAAGGAACACAAAGGCATCATTTTTAAAAAAATTATTTATTAAAAATTTCTACCTCCTCCCCTCCTCCCATTTCCCCTCACTCCCCTCTTCCCTTTCTCCCTTGCTCTGCAGTCCTAAGAGAAGTCAGGGTGCCCTGCTCTGTGGGAAGTCCAAGGTCCTCCCCCCTAGAGCTCATAGATTAAGAAGGCAAAGAGAAACTCTAAAGAACCAAAAGGAGTATACAAAATTCATCAGAAAGTAAAGTAGAAAAATTAAAAATTGGAATTTATTTTAAAACTGCTAGAAAGGATTTTTTTAAAAGAAAGTATAAGGCTGGAAAGAAGATGATTTAGTAGTTAAGAGTATTTCCTCTTTCTCACTTTATCTGGTACAATGTAACTGAATTTATATTGGGGTTTTCAATCTACTTGCACTTGTGTTTCATGCAGGACATTCTTCTACATGCTGACATTCAGTTACACCAGCACCATTTGTTGAGGATGTTTTCTTTTTTCCATTGTGTAATTTTGGCTTCTTTGTCAAAAATCAGGTGTCCATAGATGTGCAGATTTATGTCAGGGTCTTTGATTCCATTGATCCACCTGCCTGTTTTTATGCCAATACTATGCAGGTATTTTTATTATTATTATTACTATAGCTGTGTAATAGAACATGAAATCAGTGATGTTGATACGTCTGTAAATTCCTTTATTGTATAGGATTGTTTTAGCTAACCTTGGTTTTTTGTTTGCCCATATGTTGTTTAGTATCGTTCTTTCAAGGTTTGTAAAGAATTGTATTGGGATTTTGTCAGGGATTGCATTAAACATATAGATTGCTTTTGTCAAGATAGCCACATTTACCATGTTAATCCTACTGATACATGAAAGTGGTAAAGAGCCTTGAATACAATGTAGAAAAAATCCTGACTGCCGGGCGGTGGTGGCGCACACCTTTAATCCCAGCACTTGGGAGGCAGAGGCAGGCAGATCTATGTGAGTTCGAGGCCAGCCTGGTCTACAAGAGCTAGTTCCAGGAAAGGCTCTAAAAAAGCTGCAGAGAAACCCTGTCTCGAAAAACAAAAAAAAAGAAAAAAAAAAGAAAAAAATCCTGACTAAAACCCCAATAGCTCAGACACTGAGATCAACAATTAATAACTTGAACCTCGTGAAACTTTTTTATAAAAGTGAAAGTTTTTTATAAGGCAAAGGACACTGTCAACAAGACAAAATGGTAGCTTACAGAGTGTGAAAAGATTTTCACATCTGACAGAGGACTGATTTCCAAAATATATAAAGAACTCAAGAAAGTAGACATCAAAATAACAAATAATCCAATTTTTAAAAATGGGGTACAGACACAGGGCAAAATGATGGCATAGAACAGTACCACTTCTTTTTTTCTTTTTTTTTTTTTTTGGTTTTCGAGACAGGGTTTCTCTGCAGCTTTTTTAGAGCCTGTCCTGGAACTAGCTCTTGTAGACCAGGCTGGCCTCGAACTCACAGAGATCCGCCTGCCTCTGCCTCCCGAGTGCTGGGATTAGAGGTGTGTGCCACCACCGCCCGGCAACAGTACCACTTCTTGATGTCTGATGGACCACTAACGTTGCCGTTCCTGGCTTTGGAGCTCTTCCTTATCTACAAAACTCCTCCCATCTCTACATCTGGAAAAACTGTTCACAGTTTTGTCTTTCTTGTTAATTGTCACACCTTTGCGTTTTAAAGTTATAGATATAAACAGGGCTATTGTTCTTATTTAATTATTTATTTATTGAAAATTTCCACCTCCTCTCCTCCTCCCATTTCTCTCCCACTCTTCCCCCTCCCTCTCCAGTCCTAAGAGCAGTCAGGGTTTCCTGCCCCTGTCTTCTTCTGGGAAAGGCTGCTACACATGTGTGAGCAGATGAAATCGGGGTTCATCTGGAATTCTACTGTGCAGTAGCAAAAATCCTCCAGTCATACATTTAACCTGATGCACTATCAGACACATCAGTGAAGACACCATCCTAAAGCAGAGAGTGGCTGTGTTGCAAGCATGTCCAGAAGGCCCTGTATTTTCTCCCGCTACCAACAGTGAATGGAAGCTACACAGGAAGAAAACTGTTATGCAGAATCCCCCCTTTTGTTCATGTAAGCCTGTCTGCAGCACTGATGAGGGGAAGAATGCCTGTCTGCTGAGAGGACATTCAGGGCAGAGCAGTCAAGTACTAACCTTTTTTGCTCCTTCTATAACATTGATTTGCTGGGCTCAACAGCAGCATTGTTCTCAGGGGCTGTATTTAAATGTCATTTCTCATTAAAGGAAACACACAATTCAAAAAGTGTGGTACAGATCTAGAAGAATGAAAACAGATCCATGGCTATCACCACAACATAAAGCCAACCACACTGAACCTATAGAAGAGACACTTGAACATGTTGGCACAGGATACCACTTTCTAAATATAACCCCAGCAGCACAGCACCAAGAGAAACAATTAATAAATGGGGCTTCCTGAAACTGAAAAGCTTCTGTAAAGCAAAGGATGGTCAACAAGGCAAAATGGCAGCCTACAGAAGGGGAAAAATTTTCATCAACCCCACATTGATCAGAGGTCTGATCTCCAAAATGTACAAAGAACTCAAGAAATGAGTCATCAAAATAACAAATAATCCAATAAAAATGGAGTACAGACTTAAACAGAGAATTCTCAACAGAGAAATCTAAAATGGCTGAAAGACACTCAAGGAAATATTCAACATTCTTAGCCATCAGAGAAATGCAAATCAAAACAACTCTGAGATTCCATCTTACACTGGTAAGAATGGCCAAGATCAAAAACACTGATGACAACTTATGCTGGAGTGGATATGGGGTAAAGAAAACACTCCTGCATTGTTGGTAGGAGTGCAAATTGGTATAGCCCCTTCAGATAGCAGTATGACAATTTCTCAGAAAATTAGGAAACAACTTTCTCAAGACCCAGCCATACCACTTTTGGGTATATATCCAAAGGATGCTCAATCAAGCCACAAGGACATGTGCTCAACCATGTTAATAGTGGTATTGTTTGTCATAGCCAGAATCTGGAAACAACCCCTTGACCAAGGAATAAATAAGGTAAATGTGGTATATTTACACAATGGTGTACTACACAGCAGAAAAAAAAAACAATGCTATCTTGAAATTTGCAGGCAAATGGACGGATCTAAAAATTACCATATTAAGTGAAGTAACCCAGACCCAGAAAAACAGATATCATATGTGTTCACTCATAAGTGGCTTTTAGACATAAAGCAAAGAAAACTAGCCTACAATTCATAATCCCAGAGAACCTAGACAATAATAAGAATCCTTAGAGAGACATACATGGATCTAATATACATAAGAAGTAGAAAAAGACAAAATATCCTGAGTAAATTGGGAGCATGGGGACCATGGGTAAGGGAAGAAGGGAAGGGGAAAGGAAGGGAGGAGAGCAGAGAAAAATGTATAGCTCAATAGAATCAATAAAAATGGGGTACAACTCTGAACAGAGAATTCTTAACAGAAGAAACTCAAATGACTGAGAGATCTCATACCCATCAGAATGACTAAGATAAAAAACAATTATGACAGCTTATATTGTAGAGGATGTGGAGCAAGGGGAACACTCCTCTACTGCTGGTGGGAGTGCAAACTTGTGCAGTCACTTTGAAAATTAGTAGGGTAGTTTCTCAGAAAATTGGAAATAATCTACCTTTAGACCCAGCTATAATCCTCTTGGGCATATACCCAAAGGATGCCCAACCATAACACAAGGACACTTTCTCATGGATAACCATGCTAAAATTTAGAGCCCCAGAAAGGCTGAGTAACAAGGAGATCACAAAGGGGGACATGGGTGTATGTATTTCCCTGGAAAAGGGAAATAGATGAGATCTCCTGGGTAGACTGGGGGCCTACAGGGATGGGAACATGAGGGACTATTTTGGGGGTAAATGAAGGCTCAGAGTAATGAAACATCTTGATGTATGGAACCAGGTAGAAATCTGGTGCAAGGGAAACCCCAATGAATCTACAAGGATGACCCTAGCTAAGACCCACAACAATAGGGAATAGATAACATGAACTGGCCATCTCTTGAAATCAGACTTGTGACTACCCCAATTGTCATCAGAGAGCCTTCATTCAGTGACTGATGAAAACAGATGCAGAAATCTATTGCCAAATACTAGACCAAACTTGGAAAATCCTGTTGAAGAGATTCTAAGTAGATTCTAAGAGATTCTAAGAGGCAGGGGTGTCAAGGTCATCTGATGTGGGAGAGTCTTCTGTTTGTGTTGATTTCATTCATTAATAAAGAAACTGCCTTGGCTCATTTAATAGGCCAGACCTTAGGTGGGTGGAGTAGACAGAAGAGGAAGAAGGAAGTGAGGTAGATGGCTCAGACAATTGTCCTGCCTCTCCTCTCTGGGACAGATGCGATGGAATCAGCCACCAGGTCAGACATGCTGAATCTTTCCCGGTAAGACACCACTCATGGTGTCACACAGATTATTAGATATGGGTTATTCAAGATGTGAGTACGAGGCTGAAACTAATGGGCCAGGCAGTGTTTAAATGAATGCAGTTTGTGTGTTGTTATTTCGGGTGTAAAGCTAGCCATGTGGGAGTTGGGCAGCAGGGACATAGCCCGTCTGTTCCTCATTACAGTCATCAGAGGAAAACCCACAGAAACAGCAGACAGTGGCTATTAGGAGCTCACAGATTCTGGACCAAGAGTTAGGGAGCCTGAATGGGACTGATCTAGGCCCTCTACATATGTGTGACAGTTGTGTAGCTTGATCTACGCATAGGACTCCTAGTGGTGGAAGCAGGGCCTGTCCCTAATGCTTTGGATGGCGTCCAGGAACCTATTCCTCATACTGGGTTGCCTTGCTCAGCCTTAATAAAAAAAGGAGGAACTTAGTCTTTCTTTGAGTTAATATGGCATGCTTTGCCGACCCCATGGGAGGCCTGTCCCTTTGAACAAAAATAAAGAATTGGGAAGGAGGTGGAGAGATGAAATGGGAGGAGAGGATGGAGGGATAACTGGTTGGGATGTAAAATGAATGAATAAATTTAATTAATAATAAAATGTTTGTGCTTTTCCAGAGGACCAGAGTTTGGTTTCCAGCATCCATGTCAACCATCTCTTTTGAACCCTCTTCTGACCTCTGGGTACTTGCATATATGGGGCATACATTCATACAGACAAGATAAAAGAATAATCCTTTCCTTCCCCTTATTCCCCTTCTTCCCCTCATGGAGGTTTAAGCAGGGAGAGAGATGGAAGTGTGTAGATTATTGGGGGACAGAGGTATGGTGCAGCTAACACCAAGGATATTTGCTAAAGTTATATAGAATCTTGCAATTTTATAGGCTACACACACACATACACACACACATACACACACAATGTATACACACATATACACATGATATACACAAATATGTGTAGTATAATAGCCCAATAGTTTAATTGGAATTATCCTAAGCAGAAGATTATGCTCATATCAGAAATTATCAGTATAAAATATAATATCAAATAAAAGACCAAATGTCAGGTGTGGGATACCTCCCCTCAAGTTGTTGTTCATGAGTGATCTGGAGACTTCTAAAATAATTTAGGATATTGCCATTGCTCTTGGTTGTCCACCACAATTTGATGGATAAAAAGATCATATTGCTCAAGAAATAACTCCCTTTGATGCAAAAGCATGTAGAAATCAAGTCAATACTGACGAAGGAGGTTTCTCCCTGCTGGTTAGATTTCTGTACTGGACAGAAAGGTTAAGTAAGGCTTAGAAGACTGTTAGGGTAATCTTTCTATTGATTTTTAAAAATCATTTATTTATTTTTATTTTGTCTGCAAGGGTGTTATGACTGAATGACTGTCTATATGTCTGGTGCTCTATGAGACCCAAAGAAGACATTAGATCCCCTGGAATTTGACTTAGAGATGATTAAGCCTCTGTTTGGGTAGTGAGAATTGAACCCATGTCTTCTGGGAGAATGATTGTGAGCCTCTGTGTGAGTAATGGGAATGGAAACCACATCTGTTGGGAATGAAACAAGTGTTTTTAAGTATTAAGTCATCTTTCCAACCCCACCAGTGATTTGTAACAGCAATTTAAAGATAAAATAAATGAAGAAAACCAGCAATGCCATTATAAATACCTATAGAAATAGATAGATCGTATTACGAAATTCAGAATGATTTTGTAGCAAAAAAACAGAGAAGAATAAAAAAATTTCTATTTTATGGCCCTCTTTTACATAAGTAAGCAAACACCATCAGATTCAATTTAACAATATACAAAGTTTGAGTATTCCCTGTCCAGTAGGGTTTATCTTGGGAATACAACAAAATTCATAGATTAGAAATCTCAGTGATAGCTGTAGATGGCATTTTTTTACTACTTTGGACAATTATTTGGTTATTGTCTTTCTATGCGATGGCCTTATTCCTAAGTGTTATTTCATGCATGAGTTTATTTCCTAACACACACACACACACACACACACACACACACACACACACTTACTTGTGCCTAATCAATAAGCAGTGTTGGTCAATGCAGCTACACAATGGCAACAAAATAAAAGTCAACTGATAGTGTGATTCAGTTTTCAATATTTGTGAGCAAATGCTCAGTATGGATGAATTCCACAGTGGAAAGGGAGGACATGAGAGATGCACAAGAACCGACATCTGCTCTACTCACAACAGTCTGCAAATTCTACTGTGAAGCTGTGATGCCGGAGGAGGTATCTAAGGTCCTCCATGTACTTTACTTGCTTTTTTATATTTTGTTTTTATTAAATTATGTCTATATGTTTTGGGGTAGTGTATGCATGCATGTGTGTAGGTACCCACAGATTTCAGAAAGGAGAGTCAGATCCCCTTAAGCTGGAGTTATAGGCAGCTGTATCTCACCTGATGTGGATGCTGGCTTGGTACCAAGGTCACCTTATGAGCTGTATGTGCTTTTAACAACCAAGCTGTCTCTCTATTCCAGGTTACATTTCTTGGTCTGAACAGCCTTTGCAATAGGTGGATTTACTATGAGTGATTCATCAAGCAAGCATTGACTTTTGACTTGCACATTTGTACATGTTCTATTTTCTAATTGAAAACTAAAACTTTTGATTTTGGCCACTAAATCAAAAATTAAAGCATCTGATTTTAATGCTTACATTTTGATTCTGATACATTCACTACTTTTAAGTTCCTTCCTTTTAATTAAAGTGATGAATCTATTTTTAATGCAAAATGCTAAAAAATTCATGAAGACATACATTTAGCTTTAAGTACAGACCTTTGATGGCATCTGCCTTCCAACGGAGAAAGAGCCCTGTGACATGACATTTCAGATAGCACTATCAACAATCTCACTGGAGATGCTGATGAAAACTAGAACAAAACTCCAGTCTGCTGATTTTCTGTTCTGAGCCTCCCTAGTTCTTCATTTGTCCATCCTGCCATTCTTTGGCACACAGTATAGTGGAGGAGATACATCTTTCCCAAAAGATCATGCAGGTATGCTGCTTTTCCTCTTTACTGTATGAAGATTTCCCCACTTCATTTTCAGTAGTGGAGTTACTAAATTTGATGCCTTTGACACTGCCTTTGACACAATCAACAGTAGGTTCTTTCTAGGGTTGCCATTCATCTTCCCAGTCTTACACATTATTCTGCTTACTCTGACTATTTTAGGATGTGCTTTCCTGAAGCACAATGACTCTCTTTTACTCTGAACATTTACAAAAGGCCTAATTAAAAGGTGTCAGTATGGAGAAACGCAGGAGCCTGCTACCTCCATGCCACAGAACACAGATACGATGACCATGTATGCAAAGAGCCCGTTTTAAGTAAGTGTCCAGACTGTGTCTTCAAGAATTACAATGGTTTTTGTTCTGCAAGTGAAGCCACTCCAATGCAGATGATGGGAAAACTGACAGTTAATTCAATAGTTATAGCTTATGATAATTTAACCAAGATCTCCGATCCTGTTCTCACAGGTTAGTATCACAGCAATGACACACCAAAGGTCCTTGATAGCAATGTAAATGTCTAGAATGCAGTAACAACAATGCTCACTTGGGTGGCTTCAAACAGAAGAAATGTATTATTTCATACTTTGGAGGCTGAAAAACAAAATCAAGGTGATGGTAGAGTTGATTTCTGAGAATTCTGTCCTTGGCCAGCAGTGGATCCTCTAATGGTCTTCCTTCTGTGTCTGTCTGTGTTCTAAGCTTCTCGTCTCATATGAATAGTAATTATATTAGATGAAGGCCACACTAATGACCTCATTTTCACATTATCTTTATAAAGAACATATCTCCAAAAACATTCTGAGGTTCTGAGGGCATAGTAATACCTATAATTTCCTTGTAGAAGGCATATTAGCATTCTGAAAGATTTTTTAACTAGATACATTTTAATGAACCTAGATATTTGCAAAAGCTTTATAAAGTAAGTTATAAAATAGAAGCGACCAAAGTACTGCTTTGTCCCTTTCTCCTTTGTTCAGTCAGAGGGTAACACATGCTAATGTAGGGGAATATTAAAAATTAATGACCCTCAGAGTCAAAGTGAATAAATTGAACTCATCCTGTTGGCCATCAAATCTGTTCTTCCCTCATTCCATCTAATAGTAACACCACCTCGCTGTCACCTAGAGTTGCATGAAGTCTTTGACTCCCTTTCTTCTGTCTCTTTTAAAGAAAAAAAACAGAACAATTGGAATCAGACATAACTTGGTTCAAAATATAGGTTTCCTTTTGTCTCGGTGACTTTGACATGGGCTTATCTTCTCTCCTTTAAATATTCTCATTTATAAAACATGGGGTGAAGAAACTATGTTTTTCATAGGGTTGTTGAGGGCACCAAGTGATGAAAAGATTACATATGCAAACAGTAGATGCCTACGGACTGTTCCCAGTGATCTCTATTATTATAATCAGTACTAAATATATCTGGTTCTCCTTTTCAACTCTCATTGCTGCATTTTATTTTAACTCACATACTACTGTTCTAATTTAGTACTGTCTTTTGCTGATACCCTGAGTTCTTACAGATAGAATTCAACCTATTATTTGCAACTACTTTGCCTAAAGTTCTTGTTTTTCTTTTATCTCTTTCTCTAAAAACAACAATAATAATAAACCCAACAAAACAAAAACACTTTATGACTATTAACCAGAACAAAAATGAATTGGAAGAGTCTTGGCTTTTTTAGGTCTTTTCAGGGTGTACGCACATTTTCAATCTCTCTTCATTTTTATCCTTTATTATTAACTTGTGGTGCTATCTTGGATCAGTTGCTAGCCTTGGATTAGTCTTGTAGTTCTAAAGAAAAGCTTTTGATATAAATAGAAGAGTATAAAATATAATGTATCCTTAAAGCTATTTATTGGAAGGGTTAGGGAAAAAATTTTAAACAAGGTATTGAACAGTACAATGAAAAAGGCAGAATCAGATTCCTACTTTACACAATCCCATTGTTATGTTAAAAATATTAGCAATTTTAAGATTGTAATGATATAGTCACAAGCCAAGTAGGGGTGTGTGTGACAATGAGCCCCATGAAATTATTCAGGTTGCAAGTTCAGGAAGGTGGTTCTGTGGACATGGACACTGTTTCGTATGTTCTCATAGGATGGAACTTATGTATTACTGTTTCAGAAGTTGTCACAATGTGGACTGTTTTATTTAATGCCCAGATGTCTTGTCTTTTGAAAGCTCCATTATCCCGCAAAGCAGCCTTTGGAAAAACAAGTTGATTTCTTTGGACATTAACATGCTTGCATATTGGATGGTTCCTATGTGTGTAAGATGATTCTTATGTGTGTATTATAATGTATATAAGAAATACCTAGAGAGTTTGTAGATCATGAAGGTTCTACACTGTGTCCCTTAATACTTGGATAATGTCTTCATTTCTTTTAAAAAAAAATAGTGTAACAAGGAGGTGGAGGGCATGCCTTTAATCCGAGCTCTTTGGAGGCAGAGGCAGGCAGATCCCAGGGTTTGAAGCCGGCCTGGTCTACAGAGGAAAACTAGAGCTTTAAAGACCAAAACCAAAACTGACAAACAAATTACAACCACCCCTCAAAAACCAAAATATAGTGTAACATAGGAAAGATGTAGTAAGTACATCAATAGCAGATAAACATCTTGACTCTATGAGGGTATAAGAGAGTGAACACTTCCTAGGTCAGTATAAAACATTTGTAGATCCCAGATATTTTCACTGTCTTCCTAGTCTATGCATCTTCCAGTGGCAAACAGTCTCACTGTAGCATGGTTCCTTTTTAACAGTCTGCCCCAAGTGAATTTCTAATTCAGATGAAGAAGTAGATTGACGAAACCCACAGTGTCATACTACTTAAAATACTCTCTAGAAATATGCCTCCTTCTTCATCTCAATCTCCTCGGTAACAGGCAGCACTGAGAGGTCTTCCCTTTGCTTTGCTCATAACCTCCCCAGACCTCATATTCTTCCCAGAATATCTCTTTCAAGGAAGGCTAGACATACAGAGTACTAACTGATGACATCAAGTCTTCTGGCTTCCCATTTAGCCATTTCTTATGCAAAATCTGTGACCAGGGGCACTTTACCTCTTAAAACAATTCTCATATTTTGAGACCTTGCTATATATTTGTCACTATTGGTCATTTATCTTTGCTAGAATATACCTCTGCCTGTTGAGGTTTATAAAATATTCTTTATATACTTTCTCATATTTATGTCCTTAAAATAATAATTAATATTCAGTCTTTCTCTCTTTCTCTTTATTCTGTTTCTCTCTCAGCCTTTCAAAAACCAGTCATAGATGCTCTATGCTTTTAATTTTCTAGTCCTTGGAATCAGAACTCTTTGTGCTTCAGTGGCTTCAGAGGCTTTGAAGGAGACCCTGCAGTTGAGAATCAATAGTAGGGAAATTTACCCTATATACAGTAAGACAACTTCCAAAACAGTAATACATAAGTTCCATCCTATGTGGACATACAGAATAGTGCTCATGTCCACAAAACCAGCTTTCTGAACTTGCAACCTGAATCATTTCATTGGGCTCATGGTCACACACCCCTATACTTGGTTTGTTGCTTTATCGTTACAATCCTAAAATTAATATTTTGATCATTTCATTGGGATTGCCTAAACTAGGAATCCTAGTTCTGCCTTTCTCATTGTATTTCACTGCCCAATACCACACCTTGCTTTAAATTTTCTTCCCTGACACTCCCAATTCATAGCTTTAAGGATATGTTGTATTTTATACTTTTAATTGTATCAAAAACTTTTCTTTAGACCATAAACATAAGTTGTTTCCTTTTTTACCACACACATGCCAGTGTTTAAAGAAATTAAGTGAATTGACAATTTTTTTCACTCATTAGGAATGAATCTGGGCCAGTCCATATCTTCTGACTTCAATGTTTGCTGTATAAAAACACCCCTGTTTTTCCCTGGAAAATTCTGTGCGTCAGACTCCCAGGGTTCGAGTTGAATGGCCCGGCTTTATTAACTTCTCTGGTTCTCGTAGTTCTCTCTTAGTCTCTGGGAGCGTGCTTGAACTTGATGACCGTTTTGCTGACTCATATTTAGTGAGTGTTCCCTTTATGTTCTCCTCAGGTCATTTACTCATAATTGCTCAGTCCGCTCTTAACTGATAATTGCAGCACTTTTTTTTCTCCTTAAACTGAATTATCCTGAGCTTGCATTTTTTTTTTTATTAGAAAAGTCATCCCAGGTTAAATTTGAGAGAATTCCAATGCAATCTCATTTTTTTTCCTCTCTCGATTATGATTCTGATCTACAGCTAATCTTCAAATCATTAAGGATGCTTCAGTAATTGGAAAGAAATCTCCATGTTTTTTTCATTAAGTGCTCTTACAACTTGCCAAGGGATGCTAAACTAACTTAAGTTGCTGAGACTCGCCTTATTTGACCAGAAGAAATTTAAAGCAATTCTATGAAAATGTGGCTTCATTTGCAATTACATTAGACGGAGGAAGGAAATGGAGAGTATAATGTAACAAGGTCATAATGGCCATCTTCATATGGAAAGCTGATGGAGGCACGACGCTTCAACACTGGCTTTCCTCCACACGCTGCAGAGTTTTAACCCCATGGTCCATCTTGTTCAAGTGAAACTGTGCAGTATCTATCTTCAAATGAAGATGGTAGTTTGAGCTCTGTTTGCTTGATAATCCAGTCTTAGATATACTCATTCCATACTATCTAGTATAGTCTAGTAAAGTGAATTCCTAACTTCTGGAAAAAATAAAATAAAAGGGCTTGGTTATGATGATTGAATTTCCCTTAATCTATGCAACATTTCTGAGTGAGGGCTAGCCCCACTCAAAAAGTAGATGCCACTAGCCTAAAACGTCACTTAACCAGTCATTTCTGTCTTTGTAAATTTATCACCTTCTTTCCTCCTTATCTTTGTTTAATTAATAATGCTAAGTCTAGCTACATCTCTGCACTATATTCTAAACACACACTACATGAACATACTGTACTTACAAACTATATCTCAGTTCAACACACATTCTTAGCTATCATCATAACTGATCCCTTTGATTCCTCTATAACATATTCTCTAACAACAGTGATCTTTGCCTTGTAAGTAATATAAATCAGATTATTCAATCATTTGATTACATCTCCAGCATAGTTCTACATTCTTTTATTCTACTTTTGAAATAGTACTTAATACATACATGCATATTTTCATTTACAGAGCTTCCCTATGCTTCCTCCCATTTTACCATGATGTAAACAAAGAGGAATCCTTTGTCTAGTTCACCATTTATTTCCCTACACTTTTGAGAGGAATGACATCTAGGGATGACAGGGTAGTTCAGTGGTAGGCACATGCCTCCAAACCTGACAACCTGAGTTAATCTCAGGGACCCACACATGGTGGAAGGAGTGAACTGAATCCTATAAGTTGTCCTCCAACCTCCACATGTTTGTTGATTAAATAACTGAGTCTGTGAGACAGGACTAACATCCACTCTGTCGTTATTTCGGATCCTTCTCGCGGTAGCCCATCTTTAGTACCAAACCTTTGTAAATTGTTGACTTCTTTAGATGGGTTGGAATTGAATCTTCTCTTGTCTGCTTTATTTAGTGGTAGCCAAAATTCTACTTCTTAATTTAGCCCTGCTTCCTGTCTTCTCCTGCTTTCTCATATCTCTTCATGAGTATAATAACTCCAGGAGAAATTATTCCTCCCATTAGAGTTCAGAACAGGGTGAGTCACAAACTTTCTGTCTGTTCTTCTGCTAAGCCAAGGTCACTTCTCCATCTTGAGTGAGACGCCATTCCACTTTGCCCTGCCATAGACCCTCCATGAACCAAGCAGTGTTAGCAAAACATTGCATGCACTTTAAGTCCTGCATGGTTCAGAGGATCCCAGGAAGAGCATTCTTGGTGTGATTAAACCAGATGAGTGCCTTCTTTGAACATAAACTCTGATAAATGGTTTCCCCAACCTGAGCCTTTCCAGGCTTCAGTGTGTAAAGATAAACACGTGTTTCATTAGAAATGGCAGGTATATTTGTGCTTATGGGGTCTACCTATGAATCTGTAGTAAGAATACTATTGCTTAACTCCCAGAGAAAAATGGAGCTGAACTTGAATTATTATCCAGTGTTCTCTCATCTTAAAACGTAGCCATTCACTTAAAAGTTAAGAAGGATTGCAAGAAGCAGCTGGCAGAGGAGTCCTAATGACAGAGATGGGACGTTGAGCACAACGGCTGGCATTTTCAGTATTTTGAAATGCTTGGTTGCAGCTGTCACTTCCATAAGGATTTCATGAAGACTGATAATGTGGGAAAAGGCCATCTTTCAAGTAACTGAACACAGTGAGTGTTAGCACAAAAACAGGAAAAGGGAAGAGAATATTTCATTGTGCGTCCATTTCTGTTTCTATTTTGTTTTTATTTTTATTATACATGTATATATGTATGCATATATATGTATGTATTTTTGGGTTGTGTGTGTGTGTGTGTGTGTGTGTGCCATATACATGAAGATGCCCAGGGAGGCAAGAAGAGGGCATCAGATGTTCTGGAGTTGTACTTTGCAGATGGCATGAGCATGTGTGCTGGGGATGAAGCTCAATTCTCTGGAAGAGTAGCAAGTGCTCTTTAACAATTGATTCATATTTCTTGCCATTTTTCTCATCTTTAAAAATACATGTGGGAGCCTTCTCAGCTTGGTCGATCACCTTCCTGGACCTGGGGGGAGTTGGGAGGACCTTGGTCTTAGCATAGAGTGGGGAACCCTGATGGCTCCTTGGCCTTGAGAGGGAGGGAGGGGAGGTATGGGTGGAGGGGAGGGGAGGGAAGGGGGAGAAGGAGGGGAGAGAAAGGGGAGAAGGAGGGGAGGGAGGGGGGAGGAGGAGGGAAGGAGATGGAAATTTTTAAATATAAAAAAAAATAAACCATGAGGAAAAAAAAAAAAAAAAAACAAAAACCAAAAAAAAAAAAAAAAAAAAAAAAAAAAAAATACATATTTCTTAAATTTGAGTGATGTTATGCTACTTGGGGTGACAGTGTTCCTCCAACTGTAATAAACAAACTAACAAATACCTTAGTGTTGGGCATAGGGCATCTCCCAAAAGCAGAGTCCTAGAGACTATGAAAATAATACAGGAGATTGCTGTTGACCTGGATTGGCTCCTGGAACTTGAAGGTTGGACTGTATTACTAAAGGCATGGCACACTTCTGATGCAAGATTTTGAGAAAAGAGGTGGAAATGACCTAGAAGCCTTCTTTCTAAGGACTGGCTTTCATGGTACTGGATGGATTATGCAAGCTGCCAACGAGAAAAAATAATCAGTGCTCCTACTAAGTTTTAAATAATTGAGAATAATGATCAGCCTGGCAAGATATCCCCAAGCATGTAATGTCCTGGGGCCAGTCAACGACTGTCCAGTTCTACCTAAGGCATACTTAATAGTAGGTAACTCATGCCTGGAACTGTAAAACTAGTCCACTATTCATGACTGGTAAGATCATAGGAACTAGGAATAATCTATTATTACCAGTTTCCTAAATATGCATACTTTCTAATCTCATTATTAATATTTATCCTTATACAAACAGATAAGTATAGCTCACACCCTCATTAAAAATGCTTTTTTTTCTGCATCAGAGACCATTACAGAGAGCTATAACTGATTAAAATGTAGAAAGAAGCCCTGGGGTTTCCAACCCAAGTTAATGTACTTACAATACCTACACCTAAGGCTTGGGGAACACTACAAAAGGAGGTGTAGAGGAACTGTAAAGTCAGCGGGCCAAGATCTCTGCTTTCAGATTATGTTTCCTTATATTACAGGGAAGTTGCACTCATGAAATTTTAACATGATCATTTAAGCTTGATCTGCACAATGACATCAGTTGGCATGCCAATGTGGATGGAGAAAATGTCACAAGTCCCTAGCTCTAGATAAACTTTCTCTCTCTCTCTCTCTCTCTCTCTCTCTCTCTCTCTCTCTCTCTCTCTCTCTCTCTCTCTTTTTCTCACACACATACACACACAGACACACACACACATGCACATACACATACACACAGATTCGGTAATTTTCATTAAATAATTAAAGGAAACAATCATGAATTTGAAAGGGATTGAGGGAACATGGGAGAAGTCAGAGAGGAGATGACAATTAAAGTAAAAATCATGTGAACACCCATACCTCCCCTCCCTCCCTCTCAAGGCCAAGGAGCCATCAGGGTTCCCCACTCTAAGCTAAGACCAAGGTCCTCCCAACTCCCCCCAGGTCCAGGAAGGTGATCGACCAAGCTGAGAAGGCTCCCACAGAGCCCGTCCATGAAGAAGAATCAGAGCCCAGAGCCATTGTCCTTTGCTTCTCAGTCAGCCCCCGCTGTTGGCCACACTCAGAGAGACGGGTTTGGTCGCATGATCCATCAGTCCCATTCCAACTGGAGTTGGTGATCTCCCATTAGTTCTGTCCCACCGTCTCCATGAGTGAACGCACCCCTCTCGTTCCTGACTTTCTCCCTCATGTTCTCGCTCCTTCTGCTCCTCATCGGGACCTTGGGAGCTCAGTCCAGGGGAGAGAAAGGGGAGAAGGAGGGGAGGGAGGGGGGAGGAGGAGGGAAGGAGATGGAAATTTTTTTAAAAAAAAAAAAAAAAAAGAAGAAATGGCCTTACTCTGTGATGGCAAACTCATAACTTTAGTCTTTTAAGAATTCTACCTACATGAATAAATGTGTGCTTCTGAAAAAAAAAAATCATGTGAACAATAAAAAACATACATTCCAAAACAAAAAACATATTTCTAGTCCATAACGTCAAGCTAATCAAACATCATTAATTAGCCATATCTATACATGTGTGCAACTCTATATGTGATTCAGCAAAGAAAACCTTCCATGTGTTGCCGTATCTCTGGGAAAGGCAAGTTGTGAGCTGACTAGCAGTAAAGGAACGCTTGAGGAAGTTGTAGCGAAGTTTTTGGTGGGAAATCATACATAGATAAAAGAAGATATGATGTTTAATACCTAAGCTATCTTCACTGAAGGAGGCAAACTTTGTTTTGCTGTATAATGTATTATTTTTATGAGACATGGTCTTGCATTGTGAGATGATTATCTAAAACTAAACTTGCTATCCTCCTCTTCAACCCTAGGAGTTCTGGGATTACTGGCATTTAGAATGATATTTTGATAAAGTAAAGACATACAATTCTTAGAACAATGCATAAGTGTACATTTAGAAATTGATTCTTCTAAAGAAACCTAAAAGAAAAATAAAATGAAAAATAAATTGCACTTTGTTAATCATAAAGTTTCTAATTCTTTAT
>NC_052048.2:73976148-73988476 GCF_903992535.2 Arvicola amphibius | reverse complement strand
CATGTGAACAATAAAAAACATACATTCCAAAACAAAAAAACATATTTCTAGTCCATAACGTCAAGCTAATCAAACATCATTAATTAGCCATATCTATACATGTGTGCAACTCTATATGTGATTCAGCAAAGAAAACCTTCCATGTGTTGCCGTATCTCTGGGAAAGGCAAGTTGTGAGCTGACTAGCAGTAAAGGAACGCTTGAGGAAGTTGTAGCGAAGTTTTTGGTGGGAAATCATACATAGATAAAAGAAGATATGATGTTTAATACCTAAGCTATCTTCACTGAAGGAGGCAAACTTTGTTTTGCTGTATAATGTATTATTTTTATGAGACATGGTCTTGCATTGTGAGATGATTATCTAAAACTAAACTTGCTATCCTCCTCTTCAACCCTAGGAGTTCTGGGATTACTGGCATTTAGAATGATATTTTGATAAAGTAAAGACATAAAATTCTTAGAACAATGCATAAGTGTACATTTAGAAATTGATTCTTCTAAAAGAAACCTAAAAGAAAAAATAAAATGAAAAAATAAATTGCACTTTGTTAATCATAAAGTTTCTAATTCTTTATAGATAAAGAATGTGTAAAGAAAACCTATAAAATAGAGCAAAGCATTCACAGATTGTATATTAGACAAGAATCTAACATAGAAATACACAAAGAACACCCACAGTGTACAAACATTCACAGCAAAAGATGACCCAGTTTAATCTTTATAAACCCACCAGTTAGGGAGAAAAAAGAAAGGGTTAGACCTGTTAGTCCACACAGTGGGCTAGAGACTGTGGCTTACAAGCTCCACTTTCCTCAGCCTCTTTCAGCTGGTGAGACCATTTGCAGTGGTTTCCTAGACAAGGTGTGACTGCCCTGGAGGGCCAGCATCAGCTGGAATTCTGTGGGAATTAGCAGCAGCTGGTGGTGACATTGGCTTATTTTACAAAGAGCTGCCTTTGAGCTGTAGTTTCCGATTATGTAAAAGGAGTGTGAGAAAAGTGTTGAGGACCCCGAGGTGCCTCACTGCTGAGCACTGTAGGCTATGAGAATGTTCCTCTGCTACCATGTCAGTCATTGAGGGCAGAAAGGAGATGAATCCTAAACACTTCAGGGTAGTTTCATTGGTATCTGCCCTGATGTTCATTGCCGCGGCACCTTAAGTGTCACAGTTTGTCCGTGAAATGTCCCTCAGATGCTCATCTTGGAACGTTGGGTCCTGACCTGGTGGTGCCATTTTGGAAGGCTAGAGAACCTTCAGTGGACTCTCACTGTAGGAAGTGTGTCCCTGGGGACATGTTGCCAGCTTGTTAGCCAGGCCCCACTTCCTAATCATGTTCTTCTTCCTAAGATTCAGTCACCCTTCTGGTTCTTTCACCACACTTTCTGTATGTTGCCATGTCTGTCCCATCATGGTGAACCAACTGCATCTTTCAGGTGCTGTAAGCCAGATTAAATCCCCTTTCCTTCAAGTTGCTTTTTTTTAGGTTATTTTACAACATCAACAAAAAAGTAATTAAGACAGAATGGATTAGTCTGCCAATTGATGCGCAAAGGTAATAGTTTCCCATGCTGCTTAAGGTAGGTTAGCCTCGCCCAGGAATGTCTGAGAGGAGCAGGAAGGACTGGCTGTTCTATGATCCTCCAAAGGATTAGTGCCACACAGCTTTATCAGTGTCCCTCTTTCCTTCCTTTCTTCCTTTCTTCCTTTCTCCTTCCCTCCCTCCCTCCTTTTCTCCTTTCTTTCCTTCCTCCCTCTCTCCCTCCCTCCCTTCCTTCTTTTCTTCCTTCCTTTCATTTTTCTCTTTCTTTCTTTCTTTCTTTCTTTCTTTCTTTCTTTCTTTCTTTCTTTCTTTCTTTCTTTCTTTCTTTCTTTCTTTCTTTCCTATCATCTATCTATCTCTATCTATTATCTCTCTATCTATCTATCTATCTATCTATCTATCTATCTATCTATCTATCTATCATCTTCTTGTCCTCAGAGGAGGTGCTTCTTGAGGATTTGCATATCATGAAATTCCTGGTCTTTAGGGAAAAAAAAGAGTTGGGACAATTCCTATGTCAGTAGAGGAAAGAAATGTCTGCTGTTTACACCTTTCTGACTGACACTTTAATTCTGTCTTCTCTTCTACTGTGTGGGTTGCCTCTTCTTGCTGTGACAAGATCTCTAGGAAGCCACATCATGGAAGATTCATTTGGGTTCACAGTCAGAGGGAATCACAATATTGTAAACTCCAAAGCAGAGAAGGACAGGAGGTGGGACTAAGCTATAAAAACCTTGACCACCCTCCACTGATTCTCTTCCTTCAAAAAGCTCCTCCTCCTGAAAGTGCAGCCACCTCTCCAGACAGTGTCATCAGGTGGGGAACAAGTGATCAAGCATGTGAGCCTGTTGGGGGCATTTTACATTCAAACCACACCTGCAATGTATTTCTATCTCCTAATTTAAATGGAACGGTGTCACTCTTTCTTTCTAACACACATAGCCACCACGAGGAGCAATGTGATAGTGTTTGTGAAAATGTTTTGGGAAACCATAGATATTACTTTTCATAAACCATAGACCTAGTCAGCTTCCTTGTTATTCATTTTAATGATATGCAGATCAATAAACATCGGGGACATTACTTTACTCTCTTGCATAACAAACCTTTTCCTGGAGAGATCCAGCACATCTGTCTATTCACCCGAGATAGGGAACCCATGACAGACCAAAGTACGGATACCACCAAGTCCAACTAGATGAACTAGTGTGTTTTATTGGGGTTACTTATAGGAATATGGGTGAGGGGTTACTTACAAAAGTAGAGATGACTCCAAAACCAGCTGCGTCAGCAAAGCTCACCCAATGTGGGTGACAACTCACAAACTCAGGGACCTGGAGCATACTGCTGGAGAGTGTCCTTTCCTGGTGCCTCAGTTGGTCTAAGCCTCTTCTAGGCAGCTGAGATGGTGTCTGCTTCTTCCAGGCAACTGGTCAGGTCTCAGTCTTCTTTATAGCTTGGCTCTGCTTTTCTGGGAGGGCCTCACAACTTTTATTCTTCCTCAGTAGGGAGGGGCCTAGTGAATCTGGACATTTTTCAGGGATTTTCTGAAGGTATTTTGAGTTGTTTACCTTCCCCTTCTAGGAGTTTCCCTGAAGGACTTAATGTTTTAATATTAGAGGAAACTGTTACACAACAACTTCCTTAAGAGATTTCTCTACATAGGTAAATTTGTGTATATGTGTATGTATATGTCAATGTGATTTAGTGAATATGTTTGTATGTATATGTGTTTATGTGTGTGCATTGTGCATATGTATACATGAGACTGTGTATTTATATGAGCATATATATGTGAATATATGTGCATGTATTTGTGTATGAGTGTGTTTGTGTGTATGTGTGCATGTGTATTTATATACATGTGTTGGTATAAGATTGTGTGTATGTATGTATATATATATATGAGTGTGCATATGTGAATATTTTGTGTATATGTGAATGTATGTATATGGGGTTCTATTTGTGTTATGCATGTGATTGTGTGCCTACATGAGTGTGTACATGTCTATATGAGCGTGTATGTGTATAGGTTTGTGTGTAATATATATTATTGTGTGTATGTGTTTGTGTGCTTATGTGAATATGTTTGTGTGTATGTCTATAACTATCTCTGGGTGTGTGTGCACACAGAGAAGGAAATATTCTAGTGCCCGAAGATCATCACAGGGCTGGCATCAGTAAATGACAGGCTGTCCTCTATTCACACTTTTAAAATCTTCACAACAAGCTTTTCTGTCTGACCACAGGGCTGGTAATGTTTCGCGAATCCCGCTGCTCCCAGTATTAACTCACTATGTTCCATTTGTACTTTAAGCTTGCCTGTGTGATTCCTCTATTCTGACGGGTGCAGTGGGGGGGATTTCACTGGTAGTGACTTCCTGGGCAAACCTTCTAGTGATTTCTTTCTCACACCACACTGAGTTAATTTTGTTGTTAGCATTTCAGGGAACACCCAGAGGCATTTTAAGTAAAATACAAATTAGAAAACAGCTGTTTTAGTTACTCTTTTCTCCAAAATTTGAAAAGAAATCACTATCAAATTACCCAAGTCACATTTTCCCTTTTGAAACTCCCTGAACTGCTGTCGTGAGTCTCTGAGACTCTGTTTCTTGCCCTTAGCCAGAAATGATGCCTGCTTTGCAGCAACAATGCAGAAAACCTGAAGTACTGAGTACTTAGGGAAGAACGATTTCTTACAAAGCACCGGGGAGGATTTCACTTAGCACTTGGCACACACTTCTGCCATACTGTCTCCTGTAGTTCTCAATGTGCAAATTTACATTGCACCTGCATGGTTTCATTTATAGGAAGCATTCGGTCAGATTCAGCCAGCTAAACTGATGAAGGATCATTCAGTTAAAATCATGAAAAGGGGATGAATTACAGCATATACTTTGTTCTTGTACTTAAACTGTTTCACCTGTATTTATTCATTTAGTGCTCATGCACGTGTGTGTGTGTGTGTGTGTGTGTGTATGCACACATGCACACCATGTTACATGTGGAGAGGTCAAAGGACAAGTATGAGGACCTGGTTCTTGCCATCAACACTGGGGCTTTCAGGGATTGAACTCATGTCTTCAGATTTGGGGACAATCATTCGTACCATCTGAGCCATCTTACAGGACCATTTCTCTTAATTATTAAAGACAATCACTTTATTGTTTCTTAAATATGTAGTGTGCTAAGCACATTAAATACAATATTTAACACTATCCTCCATTGTATTATTCCAGGAGGTAGTGACCATTACAATAGCTAATTTACCAGGAAAGGAACATATTGAACTATGTTAAGAAGTAGTTAGGTTTTTACAGAGAATGAATCCCATTAACTATTAATTAATTAGGTCTTAATTAATTAATGGGATACGTTAGTACATATGCTTTATTTCACCTGGAAAAATCTTCCCAGCATGAAAATAAAAAAGCAAATTTCATGCCTTTACAGTATGCCAAGTATTAAAATTCAATTAATTATTGAACTCAGTTCTAATAATTGACACATTCAGCAACTTATCCTTGATAGCTCTTTAGTAGATATAAAAACTGAAGCTAAGGATGTTGAAGGAGCAAATCTAAGATTAGAGAACCCACAGTCAAGTAGTCTCTGCAGTTGAAACAGAGTGCTGAGCCCTGTAGTTCTATATTTCAGACTTATTTCAGACCTGCAAAGGAATTCACAACACTGGCAAGATGTCACCTTTCATCAGCCAGTATCACTGAATTCCCCTTTGTCCCTGCATGAAGAAGGAGCTGTGATGCTGTCAAGAACCCTATGGCCTATAGGACTTGTGTGGCTATGGGTAGGGAGAGGTCTTCTAGAGGAAACCAGTCTCAAAGTATCATGGTAACCTATGTCTTTTCTCATGTAATGTTGCAACAAAAATATATTATCAAGTCACTATAGTCAAAATAAGTATACCATTAATTATTATTTAATTTTTATCAAATGGATAGATAATGATTTAGCAATTAAGTTTTCTAGTACTTACTAGGTACTATGTTTAACTATGTGGTAAGGACTTGTTATCCTGGAATTACACAATCCCATACTGTACATGCCACTGTCATATGCCATACTAATGAAGAAGGCTGCTAAATGTTAAACTGTGGACTTTGGGCATTTCAAGTACTGTGATACTTATTATAAACCTATTTCCCAAACTTTCTGTACAGCTTTTCTCATTGATGACAGACTCACCAGGTTTCCAAATCAGGTATGGAACTAAAATGTGAAAAATATCTGCTAATTATATTTTTACCACATTCTGAAAATGCATGCTTGTTCAATGAACTACAAGATGAGACAATTTGCTTGCAAATATTTTCAATCATTGACAGTTGCTCAATTACTTTTTTTTCTCAGTGGAAGTTTAAAAGACATTTTAAGACATTTTTCAATTGTATTGTACAGATGTAGAGAAGATAACTTGTCATAACTATATAACAATATCAGGTCATTAGCAAACTGCAATCAATTTCAAATCAGAATAGTAACATTAACCTCAAACATTTCAAAATATTTTGGTCGATACATAATTATTGCATTTATATGGTATAGTAATACATGATATATATATATATATACATATATATATATATATATATATATATATATATATATATGATATGTGGATATACACAGATGTGGGCATTTTTGCCTGTTTCAAGACAGGCTATCAGTTTACAGCCTAGGCTGGTGATCTGGAGTTTTCTATGTAGCCCCAGGTGGAACTCATGAGTTTTCTGCTGCAGGCTCCTGAGTGTTATTAACACTTGGTTATTAACAGTAATTAATGTTTCTCTTCCTTTATAATCACTTTGTGCTTAGCTCCACACTGTGTAACTGTGAGTTATTATTGCCTCCCAACTCTATAGAATATGAGAACTTGTTATTTCTAGCTGTGTCTTGGTACATTTAATCTCATCTCCTTCAATCTCACCTCTCCTTTCTCTTCTCAGACTCTAGCAATTTCTGTTATATAGTCTAATCAACATTAAAGTATCTATATATGAAAAGAATAGGTGCTAGTGATATTTGTCTTATTTCACTTAATGTAATGACCTGCACTTCATTCCATTTTTCTGCAAATGAAAGCTGTGGTCTGGATCATAACTGTCCTCTGAAGATCTATGTACCAATGCTTTCTCTGTAAATGAAAGCTGTGGACTGGATCAAATCTGTCCTCCAAAGGTCTGTGTACTAAAGCTTCTCCAGCAATGCTACTGGGGACCTTTAAGAGATAGGATGTAGTGGGGAATCTCTGGGTAGGTGAAGTTGCGTCTTTATGGGATCAGTTGAGACTTAGCCCCCTCTTTCTGTCTTTCGCTTTTGGTCATGGAGTGAGTGAACTTTCCCCTCTCCACTTTGACATGCCTATTAATACAGCCCTGCTCAATTCATGCTTATCTGGAATTGACCTGAATGCTTCTTTCCTGATGACTAGCTTTCACAGTACCAGGAATCACTGTGGAAGCTTCCAAAGGAAGCAGGCAACCAATAGTCCTACCTAGTTGTAACACCTATGAACTACAACAACACAATGACCAAAATGGAACAATATCCCTCAGAGTCCAGTATTGGCATGCGTATCTTAGCATTCACCAACAGCTCTTTAACTGAACTTGAGACCTGTTCTGTAAGAGAGAAAATAGTCCTGGTACAGGAAACTTGCCCAGTTAACTAGAATCATGGGTCTTGGAGAAGCACCTCCTGCCATTTTACTAAGCAAGCATGATACCTAGCAACAATCCAAACATTTGTCCTTATCCTCACAGCTAAACACACTTCTCACACCTTATGAAGGAAACTTGTCTTTGATGCAAGAAACACACCTCAGACATTACCTCAGAGTAAATTGTTAGAAAAGATTTTCCAATCAAATAGTCCCAAGAAGAAAGGTGGTGTAGCAATCCTAATATCTAATAAAATAGACTTTCAACCAAAATTAGTCAAAAGAGATGAAGAAGTGCATTTAATATCTAACAAAGGAAAAATACACCTAGATAATGTTTCAGTTCTGAACATCAATATCTATATCCATTCTATATCCTAAATTTAGGGGCACACATTTTTAAAAGAAACATTGTTAAAGCTTAAATCACACATAGAACTCCACACATGAATAGTGGGAGACTTGAGCTCTTTACTCTCACCAATGGACAGGTCATCCAGACAGAAACTAAATAAAGAAATAACATAAATAACAGATATTGTAACTCAAATGAATCTAACATGTATCTAGAGAACATTTCACTTGAAGAAGGCTTTCTTTTCAGAACCAGATGGATTAACTATTACCTGTGTCTTTGTGGGTATAGTTAACTCCCTGGGTTGGAGTTTTTGCTCTTGTATCTTTTATAGGGCTTCTGTAGTTCTGGGTTTGTGGATAGATAGTGTTTAAAATTGACTTTGTTATGAAGTATTTTGTTTTCTCCTCTATGGTGATTGGCAGTTTTGTCTGCAAGACATCACCAGTTCCTTCTGATTTTAGGATCTCTGTTGAGAAGTCGGGTATGATTCTAATAGGTCTGCCTTTATATGTTACTTGGCCTTTTTCCCTTGTAGCTTTCAATGTTCTTTCTTTTTTCTGTATGTTCAGTATTTTGATTATTATGTGGAAAGGGGATTTTCTTCTCTGATTCAATCTATTTGGTGTTCTATAAGCTTCTTGTACCCTTATAGGCATGTCCTTCTTTAGTTTGGGAAAATTTTTCTTATATTATTTTGTTAAACATATTCCCTGCATTTTTGAACTGGATTTTGTTCTCCTTTTTCTATACCTGCTATTCTTATGTTTAGTCTTTTCATGATGTCTTAGATTTCATAAATGTTTTGTCTAGGAATGATTTAGCTTTACAATTTTCTTTGAAGGATGAATCTATTTTCTTTATCATGCCTTCAATGCCTGAGATTCTCTTCCATCACATTCTGTTGGTGATGCTTGCATTTGTAGTTCCTGTTCACTTACCCATATTTTCCACTTCCATATTTTCCTCCATTTGTGTTTTCTTTATTGCTTCCATTTCAATTTTCAGGTCTTGAACAGTTTTCTTCATCTGTTTGCTTTTTCTTGGCTTTCTTTTAGGGATTTATTGATTTCTTCCAGTTTTTTGTTTGTCTTTTCCTTAATTATGTTAAGGCATTTTTTTCATATCCTCTTTAAAGAACTCTATCATCTTCATTAAGTTATTTTTAAAGGTCATTTCTTGTGCTTCAGATGTGTTGGATTATTCAGGTCTTGCTGTCGTAGGATAGCTGGGCTCCGGTGATGCCATATTGCCTTTTCTGTTATTGATTGTGTTCTCACACTGGATTTGAGATGACTATAGGTCTAGGTTTTGATTCCTGCATTAAAATTTGTTGGATGGGTGCTTTCTTTCTTGTTTTTAGTCTTCTGACCTCTGGTAAAGACCAAAGCCTTCTTCTAAAGTTGTAGGCCAGCATATGGAGCCCAGGGGGAGGGGATGCAGTCTGTGGTTCCTAGATCTGGTCTGGCCTCTGGGGGCCCTAGAACCAGCCTGGCCTCCAGAACAACTTCTGGGGCTGTATCCAGCCTATGCTCTGATAAAGCTGAAGTCTATTTCTAAAGTTGTAGGCCTAGATCCTGAGCCCAAAGGGAGGGCATGCATTCTGAGGTTCCTAGAGCCTGGGTTCTGGTAAAGCCAATTATTTTTTCCCCAAAGTAGTAGGCTGGGATTTGGAGCTCAAGGGTGAGGGTACAGTTTGGGGCTGGTGGACAGGCTTAAAGGGTTTTAGGAAGCTGTGGGAGGTGTGTTGCTTGGAGTACCTAGGACATCTCTGGCCTTCAGTAGAGCTGCTGGGGATGTAGACCCTTGTATGGACCTCGGAGGATTGGGTGCTGTCTGGGATTGCTGAGGGGGCTTTGAAGAGTGTTAGCAGGTAGTGGGTGGTGTCTTACTTGTGATTCCTAGATCTGACCTGGCCTCTCTGGTAAAGCAGAAGTTGTAGACCAGAATTTGGAGTCTGGGGGTAGTGTTATACTTGCAGTGTGAAGTAGTTGCACAAGCTTAATGAAGTTTTGTGGGTGGTGTCTTCCCTGAGGGGTCTCTAGGACCACTCTAGAGTCCAGTAATGCTGTATGTGCTGTGGGCCCCAAAGTGAAGCCCAGGGGCGAGGGTGCAGTCTGGGGTTGTTGGACAGGCTTAACGGGGTTTAGTGGGTGGTGGGCCGTGTCTTCTCTGGGACCTCTCTGTTTCTGGTAAAGATGCCAGGGCTGTGGGCTGTAGTTGAGTTTGAAGTCCTTCTATATGCTGGACATGTATCATTTTTTAGATGATAGTTACAGTTTTTTCTCCAATTCTGCAGGGGTGATTTCATGTACTATAAGTGCAGATGAAAAGTGTGCAAGGTCCATTTTTTTTTCCTGCTGGATTCTGTTCCCAGTTCCCAGCATGCATACCCTTACTGTGATTTATCCCCAAACAAATAAACCTTTGTCATACTCCATTCTGAACTATTGAGGATCCCTTTGATACTACTACAGAGCTCTTAACTTTGTTAGTTCAATTTATTCCTTTTCTATAGTTGCTGTGACTGGCATTTCTTTGGTAACCCCTTTCTCGGTGTTGATGTATAAAAGTCCTGCTGATATTTGCATGCTACTTTTGTAACCTATAACTTCATTGAGTTCATGTACCCATTCTATTAGTCTTTTAGTAGAAGCATACTCATAGTTTGAAAACAGATGCAATTGTGCTTCCTCCCATTCTATTTGTGTGTCTTTCTTTCTCTCTCTTGCCTAAAGATTTAGATACTCTGTTGAATAAGAACGTTGAGAATGGTATTCTCATTTTGGCACAGATCTTTCCCTTCAGTATGAAGTTGGCTGTAGGTTTGTTCACATAACCTTAATTATTTAGAACTTTGACTTATTCTACCTAATTTTTCAGAGTTTTGTTATAAAGCCATATGTTTTATTTTACAAGATGCTTTTCCTTCATCAATTATGAAAATGTGATTTTTTAACTCATTTTGTTCATGTGATGTTACATGTATTTAAACATTTCTCTTTCTTTGTTTTCAGTAAGAAGAACACAGGATCTCATACATGCTGTGCAAAAGGGCTACTACTTAGCTCTAACCCAGGCCCTTATTCTTTGATTGCTTTGTGTTGCTGGACAGTATTTGTATTCTTGGAATAAATTCCACTTACTCCTGATGGATGATTTTTAGTGTATAATCCTAACTTTATGGAATGAGTTCAAGTTATTTTTTTTATTTTTGGTATTTCATAGCTTTTTTATTTCTGCTATTGAGAACTTTCTGTTTATTATCCAAAATTCATGTCTTGATTGGGTTGGTTGCTTTGTTTGAGTTTTATAAAATAATATTTTTGTTAATCCTTTGAGTATTTCATGTATAGTTTGATCACATCACCCCACAATATTGATTTTTAAAAAATGATCTGTGGATTCCAATTTGGGCTGCCCATATAGTCATGGGTGTAATAATTCACTGGGGCATGGTCTACCTGGAGCATCCCTCTTAAAGGAGACTGCCTCTCTATACCTCAGAAGCCATCAGCTGTCAACAGCTTGTCTGGCATGGAGAAAGCCCTTGGGCCATCTCCACCATCAACATCCCAAAGGGCAAAGTTAAAGCTATAGAAGCTAAAGGTCATTGTATTTATTTATTTATTTATTTATTTATTTATTTATTTAATAAAAACAGACTTTGAATAGGATCTAGTTTTAGTTTTTTAGTATAAGTCAGGTCGAATTCAGTGGCTAAGCCATACACTTCTGAACTTGACGTCTATATTACTGACTCACTCTTGTTGCTTATTTAGGCTTTCTCTGGCTTCATAGGTCAGTTTTAGTAGGTTATACCTGGCCAGAAGCTCGTCCACTTCTTTTAGGTTTTCCAATTTCTGCACATATAGTTGCTCATTAGTTTTTTTAAATTAAAAATGTGTTTTATTATGACAAACATATATGTTATGTACATTTTTCATATTCACTACTACCTACTACATTTTCCTTGTTGTATCTATATTTACACCCTCCCACTGGTACCTTTTGTTTTCTGAAATACTCCCTTCTATTTTCATGGTGAATGTTCAACAAGCTTTATCCCATTTCCAAATGACATGTGAGTCTGAACTATTAATTTTCTAAAAACTTAGAAATAGGTCAAAATTTTAGAAATTGTTAAAGAAATAAGTTATTAGTCTATTTACCAAGAGGTAATCATAGAATTTTTGGATAAATTTGAGTTCCCACAGGATATGAAAATGAGAATTCAATATAGTTTTTCTATTCATATAAGATAGCAGTATGGAAAATTAGAATTTTGTCAATCTTCCTTTGTTCTCTTGAATTTTCTTATTTATTTATTTATTTATTTATTAAAAATTTCCACCTCCTTCCCTTCTCCCATTTCTCCCCTTCTTCCCCTCCCCCTCCCCCTCTCTCTCCAGTCCTAAGAGAAGTCAGAGTGCCCTGCCCTATGGGAAGTCCAAGGCCCTCCTCCCTCCATCCAGGTCTGGGAAGGTGTGCATCCAAACAGACTAGGCTCCCACAAAGCCAGTACATGCAGTAGGATCAAAACCCAGTGCCATTGTTCTTGGCTTCTCAGTCAGCCCTCATTGTCAGCCACATTCAGAGAGTCTGGTGTCTGATCACATGCTCTTTCAGTCCCAGTCCAGCTGTACTTGGTGAACTCCCATTAGATCAGTCCCATTGTCTCAGTGAGTGGACACACCCCTCACTGTCCTGACTTCCTTGCTCATGTTCTTAATGACAGTTTCTTATTTCCATG